>NW_028143720.1:0-52427 GCF_977018435.1 Lepisma saccharinum
TCGATTTTATTGAAATTTACTTGTAGAAGAGTAGATATAAGTAAAACATAACGAACAGAGAGTAAATACAAAGAACAAACAATTATTTGCTGATTAACATTACTTCTGTATTGCTGTGTGAAAAGCTCATTTTGTGCCGAAAATGTTCTTGTATTTGGCCAACGTATGAAATTTCATACGCCAAGTTTGGTCACATTTTATGTAACGCAAAATGAATCGAAGCAACAATTAAAGGAACAAGCATGCTCATACAGGTCTAAACAATATATTATTTATAACAGTGAACTACTACGGCTACCATCGTAAGTACAAAATACAATATAACTTACTGCTCAGTCATTGTTGAGCAAATAAAATCTTCACCGAAATGCCGATATCTCTATTCACGAAGTGAATCGATAAATCCGTCAATCCATCGTATTAGCAACACTATATGTATTTGTAGAATCATTGTTAATGTCATCCAATAATTATATTATTCGTTAGATTTTTATGTGTTGTTTAAACCTCCGTGGCGGAATGATTAGAGCAGCTCACCACAACGCCAGATATCCCGGGTTGCAATGCCGGTGTAACGGGGAATTTCGACTCCGTAGAAAAGTGACTGTACAGTCAATTTTCTACGCAGTCCAAATTCCCCGTTTTCGTGACGGGGAATTTGGACTCCGTAGAAAAATGACTGTACAGTCAATTTTCTACAGAGAAAAATGACTGCCCTTTTCAGTTCCCGTCAATTAAGCAGGGGGTAAAATATCCCCGTAGAAAAATGACTGCCTGTCAATTCCCACTTAAAAGAGGGGGCACAAATTTCCCGTAGAAAAGTGACTGCCCAATTAAATCTTGCTTATATTAGGAGGGGGTACAATTTCCCCGTAGAAAAGTGACTGCCCGTTAAAATCCTGCTTATATTAGGAGGGGGTATAATTTCCCCGTAGAAAAGTGACTGCCCTATTAAATCCTGCTTATATGAGAAGGGGGTACAATTTCCCCGTAGAAAAGTGACTGCCCCTTTAAATCCTGCTTATATTAGGAGGGGGTATAATTTCCCCGTAGAAAAGTGACTGCCCTATTAAATCCTGCTAATATGAGAAGGGGGTACAATTTCCCCGTAGAAAAGTGACTGCCTTATTAAATCCTGCTAATATGAGAAGGGGGTACAATTTCCCCGTAGAAAAGTGACTGCCCCCTTAAATCCTGCTTATATTAGGAGGGGTATAATTTCCCAGTAGAAAAGTGACTGCCCGTTAGTAGTGGGATTTATGCTATTATAAACCCAAGAAAGTATGAACCCCCCTCAAGCAGATTTGTTTACACTTAAAACTAGCTCAACATGCCCATATGAGCTTTTTGCTCAAGTGTGGAACCCTGTCTAATCCAAGATTTTTGTAAAAAAGCCCTCATGGATTCCATGAGAAAGTATGACCCCCCTCAGATTGATGAGACTACACTTATAAAAGGTACTTCTGTGAGATTGTTGTCCATAATCCTGTCAAAAATATGCCTTTCTTGATATTTTTTTTGGCCACACTTAAAACTAGGCCAAGACACACCCACACCTACCCACATACACACCTACACCCACCCATATATATTTATTTCCGGTTTATTTGTGGCTTATTTCTGGTTTATTTATATTGCATCATGTTTTTGCAACAAATTATTAGATACGTGTTGTTTTCTGATTGGTTGCTTATGACATAATTTGATGATGTGTTATATTCTGATTGGCTTATTGTTTCAATGCGGTCCGTGCCTAGGGTATATAAAGAGATTTTGCATTGCATATCAGCCAGTATTGTAAGAGCTGTTGAAGAGAAAGGTTGTGTTGTTGCAGTGCTGAACCCAACTGATATTTTTATCCAGCATAGAGTTTTGATTTAAATCCCAAGAAATTTTATATAAATACCAAAGCCAAAAATATTAACACACATACACACATACACATACACACACACAGCACAGTGCTGAACCCAACTGATATTTTTATCCAGCATAGAATTTTGATTTGAATCCCAGGAAATTGTATATAATAAACAACAACAAAAATGCCAAGTCAAAAATATTGTAATCAATGCAATAAGAATATATCCAGCCCCAATTGGGCCAAGCACCAAAAGATTTGTGACCCAGACAAATACAGAACTCCCACAAAAATATGCCCCAAATGCAATAAAAAATATAACATGCAATACTTCACATATACACATAAAAATACTTGTTCTGCACAGTCATCAACATTGCCCCCACAAGCATCCACATCTGGTCTGAAAAGAAAGCATGAAGCACCTGTTAATGCCAGAGCAGCAAAGCAGCCACGCTATGAACCTATCCATAGCAGTTTTAATGCCCAACTTAGGGATTACCGGTTTGTATCAGAGCCAAGATGTGGCATTAAGAATTTTTTGAACAGTGTAAATCCTGATCTGCAGGCAATTCTAAATGCACAAAATGGCTCTTATAAGCTCTCCCTCAAATTGTATACACAATATAAGAAACAAAATGGCACAAAATTTACACAGCCTCACAGAACAGAAACTGTACCTGTATATTCAAATGCAAATTCAGACACAATAATAAGCAGGTTGATGGATCAATTGAATATTAAACACTCTGAATTTGCAGCAAAAGAGTCTGGATAGAGCCTATGCGGCTCTCCACACAAGTTATATGTTAATATTTCTGAATTCAGCCCATTACAAGGATCTACATATCTGCCATTACCTGCCAATATTAAAAACGAAAGAGCCGTGGTTAATATTGAAAATACCGACCAGAAATGCTTTTTGTGGTGTATATTAGCTGCTTTGTTTCCAGTTTCAAGGCATCCTGAGAGAATAACTTATTACAAACAACATGAACATCTTTTTGACGATGCAATGGAGGGTTTAGAATATCCAATGTCTGTTCAGAATATTGATAAATTTGAAAAAAAAAGGCCAGGAATATCAATGGCAAACAATTATCTATTAATGTATTTATTTGTTCCACTGGCCGTGATAATTGCTTGATAGAACCTCTCAGAATCAGTACATTTGATGATGATTCTGCTGTTCCGATTGATCTGCTCTTAATTGAAGGGGATAGCACATATCATTACACTCTGATACATAATCTTGAAGCTTTAGTGAGAACACAACTAGATAAATCCAATATAATATTCAAGTTGTGCAGAAGATGCTTAACTGTATTTTATGGTCAAAAAATGGTGAAGGGGGTTCGTGAAGAGAGTGCAGAAATTGCAAAAAATAAGTTAATTGAGCATCTGAAATATTGTGGCAACCATAAACCTGTTCATATGGTGATGCCCAATCCAAGTGAAAATGCCAAATTCAAAAAATTTGAAGCCTTGTTGGAACACCCAGCATATATTGTCTGTGATTTTGAATCAAACCTCAAACCTCTTGCATTCTGCAATCCAGATCCTGAAGAATCTTCAATTACACCATACCAGCTACATGAACCTTCCAGCTTTTATTATGTGGTTGTACAGGATGGTGTTGTTACCAAAAAAGATTCATACTTGGGGCCAGATGCCATCAAAATATTTGCACATAAAATAGAAAATGAGTGCCGTGACATAGCATCTAATATCTTATTAAAATCAAAACCCATGTTGCCTTTAACAGAGAAACAGATTGAGGATTTCAACAATGCAGAAAAATGCCCGGTATGTGATTCTGAATTTTCAGATACAAATATCAAGGTGAAACACCATTCTCATACAGATGGTAAATTCTTAATGGCCCTGTGTAATAGCTGTAATATTAAGATCAAGAGACCAAAATTTGTCCCCATATTTTGCCATGGAGCATCCAATTATGATTTCCATCATTTGATCAGATATGAGGGGTTTGACAAGCAGAATTTAAATATTTTAGCTGAAAATGATGAGAAATATATATCTATTAGCAAAATAATTAAATTTAATGGTGTTCCTATTCACATAAGATTTCTTGATTCTTACAGAATTTTATCTGCTAGCCTGGCTACACTGGCCACTCAATTATCTGATGATCAATTCAAAATCACATATGCCATGTTTCCAAATCAAGACCTGAAATTAATTAGGCGGAAGGGTGTATATCCATATGACTATGTTACAGATTTTTCTAAATTTGATGAGTGTTCTTTGCCACCACAAGAAGAGTTCTACAGCAAAATCAGAGGATCTCCAATCACTGATGAAGATTATCACCATGCCCAATTGATGTGGAACAATTTAAAATGCCAGACATTTGGTGATTATCACAAGGCATATTTAAAACTTGATGTGACCCTCTTAGCTGATATATTGCAGGCATTCAGAAAATCTTCCATGCAAAATTATAGACTGGATCCAATATATTTTTTCAGTGCCCCGGGCCTAGCATGGTCTTCAATGTTTTTGAACACTAAAATGCAATTGGATTTGATCCCAGATCAAAATAAATATCTGTTTATGGAGCAAGATATAAGAGGAGGCATGGTGCAATGTTCCCAGAGATATGCCAGAGCAAATAACAAATATATGCCTGATTATGATCCAGCACGGCCATCAAATTATATAGTGTATGTAGATGCCAACAGCCTCTATGGTCACGCTATGATGGATAAATTGCCATATGCAGGGCTTGAATGGGTTGAAGATTTTAATATTGAAGATCTTAAGGATTTTGATGATAGTGACTATGGCCTCTTCTTAGATAGAGGTTGATCTGACAATTCCAGATGATTTACACAACACATTTTCTGATCTGCCCCCAATTCCCGAGGTTCAGTGCTCACCTGGCTCTAAACAGAAGAAGCTCATGATGACACTGGAGCCAAAACAAGGCTATGTCATATATTACAAAAACCTCCAGTTCCTGATGAAACATGGTGTTCAAGTGACCAAACTTGGCAAAGTCTTAAGGTTCAGGCACTCAGAATGGTTGAAACCATACATTGATACAAATACGGAGCTTCGAACATCTGCAAAGAGCCAATTTGATAAGGCCTTGTTTAAATTGATGGTCAATTCTGTATATGGCAAAACAATTGAAAATGTCAGAAAACATACCGATGTTAAAATAATTACTGACCCCAGCCTGAGCAAAAAATTGGTTGCAAAGCCTAATTTCAATTATAGAAGAATTTATGATGAAAATATGGCACTCTTCAACATGAAAAAAACAAAAATTAAGTTTGATAAACCTATTTATGTAGGGGCTGTGATATTGGAATTGGCCAAATTACATATGTTAAAATTGTATTATGATGTGTTGAAACCTTTTTATGGTGATAATATAAAATTGATGTACATGGACACGGATAGTTTTTTTCTTGATATTAAAACAGAAGATGTTTATCAAGATATAGCACAGCCTGAATTGTTTAAATATTTTGATACCAGTGAATTGCCAGGCCATCTGAATATTCAACCCCACAACAAAAAGGTGCCCGGCAAGTTAAAAGATGAGACACTTGGTGATGTTATTGTGGAATTTGCTGGGTTAAGTGCCAAGATGTACAGTTTTAAAACATGTAGTGGTGTTGCTGCTAAAAAGGCCAAGAGTAGAACACTATACCGGGTTCACAGTCCTCATTTGGGGCTCGAATCATCATGTGGGGCTCAGTGTTGCCAACTCACCCCACGAAAATTTCACCAACTGATATTTTGAAGCTCTTTGAGGGGAGTTGGCAACCTCACACAAGCAGTGTTACCAACTCGGCGTAGCTTTTTGGGTGTTAACCCCAGTGTTTCTCGGCGTAGCCTTTCACGGTGTATAATTTTTTAGTTTTTTTGAGGGGGTTTTGCCAACCCATCCGAAGATTCCACTATATCTTTCACTGGCTAAGCTAACCTACAAATAGTGGCAGGACTGACGAGGCTCGAATTATTATTTGAGGCTCGAATTATCATTTGACGCTCGAATCATTATTTGAGGCTCGAAACGAATCGCTAAATATAAAATAAAATAACAATGCCTATGAACCTGTTTGGCTTCAGGAAGCAGGCTATGGAGGTATTCGCCCAAAGCGCACCATCGCCACCTGCGAGCTTGGACCTGTTGCCCTCCCTATTATCTAAACTCAACGGTTTGTTGATTATACACTTGAATAGCATTCTGACCCAGTACGACGAGGATGTGGGCAAGACTTTCTACATATTCAACAACAACTTGAATTATTACCAGTTCCCCATCTCCGGCAAACTGCAGTTTGACATGAATCCCGAGAATAAAGGAGAGGCCAAAATTTCTTCTGGCAGGAACATCTATCGCATCAAACACGATAGGATGAACAGTGCCACTACGTACGATGTATCTGCTGGCGATCGTCTGTATATAGAGCTCTTGGACGACTATGACAAACTCATCCCTCTTTTCATAGAAATGAAAATTAGCTATCCTATAATAAATAACAATGCCTAACGATATTTTTGGCCACACGAAACGCGACGACCATGGCGACGAGCTTCTTATGCTCGACGTCAGGGTTAAAAAGCTGCGAAGCGACCTGCAGGCCCTACAGTCCACGCTCAACTCCAGCCTCCAGACCGAGATAGCCAGCTTGCAGTCTCAGTGCCTGGACCCTGTACTCAAGATTGATGCAGAGCTAAAATCGCTGCTGCAAAAATACACTGACCTTGCATCGATAGACAATCTCGACAAGCTGGCATTGAGTGTGGGCAATCTGCAGAACGAACTTCTGAAGCTACAACAAACGCAAACCTCAGACGTTGAACAGCTGAAACAACGCTTGCAGGACCAAACAAGCAACATCCAGACCGAACTGCAAACTATCATCCAGAGCATTAAAACACAAGACGACTACGATCGCGTGAACGCTAGTATTGCTAAATTGCGCGAACAGTTTCAATCTTTCGAAATCCCTACGTTGGAAAGCATCAAGGCTGAGCTTCAAACGGATGCTTTGCATGCGGCCATCAACGAAGTAAAAACTAAACTCCAAACGCTGGAGGATTTTATCAACAATCTACCGTCGTCCAGCGAACTGAACGCTATTGCCCGTAGCGTGGCCAACATCAAACTCCAACTTGAGACCTACGAGGATTTCGGGAAACTGCAAGGTACCATAACCCATATTGAGGATGCTCTTGCTGTTATTAGAAATGATCTGGCGAACGTTCACGATGAGCTGGAAACCAAACTGCCGGGCATCAGGGATACACTGGCCAACGTCCAACAGCAAATCGCCAAACTGGAAAATCTGAATGCAGAATCCGAGTTGTCTCATTTCCATCACTTGATCGACGACATACAGACTAAGTTGGAAACCCTGCAGCAATCTACCCCCACCCAGGATGACATAACACAACTGCAAGAAGGCATACGTGCTGCTGCCGATGCCTCCGAGTTGGACGCGGTGAAAAAAGCTTTGGAATCGCTCCAAAACACGGTGGCCACCCTGCCTACCTCTCAGGAACTGAAAAGCGTGAAGAGAACTCTCAACCGAATACTCAAATCCGACGACATCAAAAACATCCAATCCGAAATTGAATCGATACGGGGATCTGTCGCGACTTTACCTACCAACCAGAACATCACCGAGCTGCATGAATTGTTTGCGGAAATTAGAACCCAGGTCCATGACCTTGTAATACAGAGCTCCAAGTTGACACTTGTAGAAAGCCTGCAGCAGATTATTGCCAGCGTGAAAGAGCAAATTGGGAGTATCGAGGCAAGTCAGGAATCGACTATAGCTAATTTCAGCACCCAACTACATGACTTAAATGAAAAATTCAAGAGCCTTATTGTCGATGTAAAGATCAAACCAAACTACGACACTGTTGTTCATGCTATCGAGGAACACCTGGAATCGGTGAATGGCAGATTGGAGGATGTGGAGACTGAGGTTCGAACCAACGTAAACACTCTAAATGCCAGCATCGACAATCTCAAGTCTACGATTGTCATCGAACTGTACAGCATACCAAACAGAGAGTTCTCCTCCCCTTTCAATCCAGGTTACAAACTCTACATGTTGACTCCTGCAAAAGCCTATCATCAATTTTTCCTCGCTGGCACACTTCAGTTCGTCAAGGTTTCCTACTGGTCTTTGCCTCACGCAACCCACTACCCAATCATGACCATAACGAACATTGGCGATGAGCCTAAAATAAGAGGAGTTGAGCTGGTCGATTTCACACACCCCGAAAGTCGCGAGACTGCCTATGCCGAAGATGCCACTCAAATTATCGACATAGAAATAGGTGACAAGCTGTATATAGAAAACCCAGCATTGTCTGCAGCCAGAAATCCCATCCAGGCTATATTCTTATTTTCGCGCCATGTCTAGGCAGGGTATCGTGAACGAGCTACATAAACCTGCACGACGAAACTACAAACGACTGGCGGTGGTGACCAAAGGCGTGGATGACCTTTGGCAGGCTGACCTTGTGGAAATGAGTAGCGGCAACCTAAAAAATTTACATAAAATCAACAAAGGATACAAGTATCTTCTTACTGTTATAGATACATTTTCAAAATTTGCGTGGGCTTTGCCCCTCAAGGCTAAAACAGGTGTGTGCGTAATGGAAGCATTCAAAACTATTTTCAATGAAAGTGGCAGGCGACCTCGATTTCTTCAAACGGATAACGGAAAGGAATTTTACAACTCGATATTTCAACAGTTTGTTCAGAAGCAAAATATTCAACATTACTCGACTTTCAGTCACATCAAAGCCAGCATAGTGGAACGTTTTAACCGTACTCTCAAAACACGCATGTGGAAACGATTCACGCTTCAAGGTAACCACAAGTGGGTCAATGTGCTTCCGGAACTCGTAAACGACTATAATCACAGTTTGCATAGCACGATACGCATGAAGCCTGCCGATGTCAGCAAGTCTGATGAGGCACGACTGATCTCTACTGTTTATTGCCCCAAGTACCGGCCCACTAACAAAAAACCGAAATTCAAAATTGGAGACCAAGTAAGAATTAGTAAATTTAAGCGCATGTTTGAAAAAGGCTTTACCAAAAACTGGAGTACAGAACTTTTCACCGTTGCTCGATTGTTACCCGGTAACCGTCACACGTATATAATAAAAGATAATCGCGACGAAATTTTGAAAGGGCGATTCTACAAGGAGGAACTCTCTAAAACAAAATACCCCAATACGTATCTTATCGAAAAAGTATTACGTAGAAAAGGTGACAAACTGTTGGTGAAATGGTTGGGACTCGAGGAAAAAAGTTGGATCGACGCAAACGAGGTGATTGTGTAACGGGTGCTTGGGATGTGGTGAGGCGACTGCCAGATTTTCCCCCGGAGCGTCAGGCTAGGAAAAACGGCGAACTGTTGCCGGACAACATTCGCTGCCTTATTGTCGGACCTTCAGGGTGTGGGAAAACAACTTTACTTATTGATAATTTTCTTCTTGCTCCCGACTGGTTAGATTGGAAGAACAGGTACTTGTATGTTTTTTCCAAAAGTTTGGAGCAAGCAAAATATCAACAGCTGACAAAACTGTACGAAGGGCTGAGCATAGCTACTTTTGCCTCCGAAGTAATGCCACTAGATTGCTGCCATGAAAATTCGGTGGTGGTCTTCGACGATGTCATCCTGGAGAACCATAACGAAATTCGCAATTTTTTTACACAGGGGCGGCACAGAGGCATGGACTGCTTCTACCTTGCTCAGACTTTTTCTAAAATTCCCAAGCAGCTTCTCCGAGACAACGCTAATTTTATTTGCTTGTTTCGTCAAGACCACACCAATTTAAAACATGCTTACGATGATTATGTAGGCGGGGACATGAACTACAATCAGTTTTCCAAATTTTGCTCTTCATGCTGGAATCAAGATGATTTCGGATTCGCCACGATAGACATGACGAGGAAACCCAATGACGGAAAATACAGAAACAAAATAAACAACTTTCTAAACGTTGCGACGTTACAAGAAACGTCTTGACGTATTATAAATAACAAATAATGAAACGCAAACTCGCAGACGACAACTTGAAGCTGCGCGACTACCTGGCCAAACGCTTCAGGGGTTGGAAATCAGAGAATCGCGGAATTTACGAAGAGAAAAAGCAACAGGACCAACCTATTATTGATGCTATAAGTGGACTAGGTAAAGACATCAAAGATGTTACCGAGCAAAATAAAGATTTAATCAACGAGCTCGTGCCACTTGCTGCTCGAAATTATGCTGTGCCTACACCGATATCCAGTATTCACACTACCCCGTTCGAACTTGGAGCTGCACCTCTGAGACGTCAGGTTCTAGGCAGTACCTCTTCGGACAAGGTAGTTGAATTAGGTCTGTTGGCGAGAGATTACCTGAGCACCGGGAAATTTGAAAAGGACGAGGTGTTTGGATTGTACCCCTCTGTGGAACCTAACGAGGGTGTGGTTTGGAAAATTGGAAAGTCAAAAGTTACGTTCGAAGGTGACGACGTGAAAATTAATTTGGGCGAGAAGAACAGCTGGACTAGGTATCCTGGCACTGTGGGCCTGTGGGAACTTATCACCAAAAAGCAACCTAAAGATTACACAGACGAGGATTACCAAAGTTACACAGAAATTTTAATCATGACGGATGCCCTGTACCAAAACAACGATGCAACACAGAATCGCGTAAAATCAAGCAGTGGAGAAAAATACAGGAACCTCATCAAGCCAATATGGAACCAAATTAAAACTGGCAGCGGTGTCAAACTCTACAATACCCTACCTAAAGAGTTTGTTTGGGTAGACGACGTAAGGAAGCTTGTAGATCGATTGCTGGTTATCGCAGGCGAAGAGAATGCAGGGAACGAGAAGGTGGGCATCATGGACATGATTAGCACCAAGCTTAGCAACTTTATTGTCAACGACAACAAAGGTATAGGTTACCTTATCAAAATCATCAACACCCTGCCTCCCAAATTCTGGAATGTGGCCGAGGGTCGAGGTCTCGTGAACGACATCATCAACAAGCTACCCTTCGAGATGCACCTACCAGGTTACCAATACTGCGGACCGGGTACCCAACTCGAACGGCGACTGGAGAGAGGAGACAAGGGGGTAAATCTGCTGGATGCTGCATGCAAGGATCACGACATTGCTTACAACACATATACGAATTTAGATGCGCGTCACGATGCTGATAGAAAATTGGAGCATGCCGCGTTCGGGAGACTCGTCAGCAGAAACGCCTCGCTGGGAGAAAGGGTTGCAGCATTGGGCACGACCATTGCCATGAATACAAAACGAAAATTGGGGTGGGGGCTGTAATTAAATAACATACAGTAAAAAAAATATCTACGCAACTTACCAACAGAAGTGTTATACAAAATATTTACATTTACCTTCAACGATAGTCACGAGGCTTATTGATTTAGTTAAAATAACACCACAATTTCGCTTGCCCTGTGAAATGCTACTTCTGGATCATCTGAGAAAAATAAGCGGTGTAAAATCTTCTTCTTCCCCCCTATGCATTTTTTCGGGCTGCTGATGAAAAATTGACTGATAAAATAGACGAACTTCACGAGTGGAGACAGGGGAGGAGACGATATACAGACGACTGGTATGCTTCAAATGCTGAAACCAGCAGGATCATCGATCACCTCATCGCATTAGACAATGCCGAAATTTTTTTCTATAAATAACACACTGTAAAAAAATCTACGAGACCAAAAAAATATTTCTTCGATATGAGTGAAAAAATTAGTGACGTCCAGGCATTAAAACAAATGCTAAATTTGTCAGTCGAATATATAAAAATTCAGGAATTGGAAGTGGACAAACCTTACGCAATAACTTCCGGTTCAATTGTTGCAACCCAGTTTGGTCCTAAAGTACGTCTGTTGCTCAACGGACAATACAGTCTATTTTTACCAGATCGATACGCTAGCATGTTATCCGACGAGAAGCTATCTATTTTAATCGAGAACACAACTCGAATCGTATACAAGGGGACAAAAGAACTTCTTGGTAAGAAAACAAAGCACATAATCGAATTTGTTTAATAGCTGCAAAGTATATATAAATAACATACCGTAAAAAAATTACACGGGAGGGAAAACAAAAAATCTCTGAACATATATAAAATAACATATCGTAAAAAAAAAATACATCATGAAGCCCAAGGGCGTTGTGTACCAGATACCATATTCGAATCTAAAAACGCTGGGTGCCCTCAATGGGTTACTCACCAAAAAACAACTCGAGAAGAAACGTTCATGCTTGTCCAAAGGACACGGAATGAAATTGCTGCTCAGCACTCCACAATTGAAAAAGTTGCAGCATTCGCGGAAGCAGCAGAAGATTGGAGGTTTCATATTCAGCATTCCGGCCATCTTGGCAGCTTTGGGTGCAGTGGGCAGCTTGGCAGGAGGCAGTGCCGCTATCGCCAAAACCGTCATCGACTCGAAGAAGAACAAGGCCGAGCTGGAAGAACAGAAACGTCACAACCTGGCTATGGAGAAGAAGGGGAAAGGTGTGACCAAAAAGCGAAAAAACAACCTCGATGCTTTGAAGAAATATAAAAAAAAGAAGAAGCCCTGTCCAACTTCGATATTGAATCTCTGGTCGAACCGTTGGGAATAAGAAACTTCAGGGGTGTTTTCATGTCCGATTCTCTACCCTCTGCTTTGAAGAAAAAGGAGTATGGCGTGGTCAACCTGGACAGTTACAAAAATCCTGGTACACATTGGATATGCTACCTCAAAATTGACGATGACAATGCATTTGTTTTCGATTCGTTCGGTGGCACACCGCCTGCCAGGTTGGTGAAGTATCTTAGTGTTGCCAACCTCTACTACAATGACAAACGCATCCAGGGTTTCACCGATGTTAACTGCGGCCACCTATGCCTTTCCGTTCTCGCATACATGTCTAAAATAAATAACCCGTCAGTGGAACATTTTCAGAAAGCATTGTGGTACCTAAAACACCATGGGAGTGTTCCATCTCACCAGCGAGACTTCGGTCTTGAAACTCGCGTTGCATGACGACATCATCTATCCTAAATCTATTGCTCTTCGTGCATTCTACAGCATGTACCTGATACCCAATGTCACGGAGCACAATAACAAAATTACTGTTGGAAATGAAAAAATAGTTATCACGCCAGGACAGTACAATCTGTCTACCTTGCAAGCCCAATTGCCAAGAAATATACTGCTATCTCAAAATTCTGTAACTCACAGAGTTGAAATTGTGTCTGCTACGGAAACAGTAGACCTAGGCACTGTTGGAGAGCTTCTGGGATTCGAGAACAACACAAAGCTCGAACCTGGCATCAAGCACATCGGTGCCAACATTCCTAAATTTCTAGCCATCGAGACTCTGAACATACATTGCAACGTGGCAGAAGGCATGATCACCAAATCCTCGGATGGTATCCCAGGCAGCCACAAGCAGACAGGTATCATCGCTACGTTCAAACCAAACTCTGAATTCATGGAACCGATTATATACACACCCTCACCACCGATATACTTCCCCATATCTCGTAATCGCATAGACAACATAGAATTGGCTGTGACAAACGAGAAGGGGGAGGTGGTGAATTTTGCCGGAGCTACTACCACCGCCGTCGTGGAGATTAACGTATAATAAATAACAATCATGGAGCAAATCGAAAGTTACGAGTTGCAGTCCTTCCCACCCAATCGTCGCACGTTTGCCAATTTGAACGAACCGAACAGGGAGATCGAATACGATGTGGACGTCGGGGATGGGTTTATTCACCCTCACAGAGCTGATTTGTATATCAAGTTTGATGTGGTGAAGAGAGACAACGGCGAAGCATTCCACGCCAATGCAAATTTAAGACTTGTGGACAATTTTGTGCCGCATCTGTTCTCGCAAGTGGAAGTTAGAAAGCATGGCACCGTCATCGATAGGGTTGACTACCCTGGGATTACTTCTACAGCTGTGGGAACACTGAAACTCTCCAAGACCGATGCGGCATACTACCAGGCAGGGGGATTCGAAGCAGATACAAAAATCAAAACTCAAAGCCACACAGTACTGTTTCCCATGCGTCTGATGCCGGGATTCTTCTCCGACTACACGGAGATTATGTGGAAGGGTGGTTTACGCGTCACTTTTCGCAGAAGCGCCAACGACAACGATGTGCTGATGCGTTACAGCACCTTGGGTGCAGACGGTGCAGCACTTGCCAACACACTACCCGACGCTGCCAAGTGCGTCATCCAGTCCATGGAGCTGCGCATCCCTGTGGTGGAATACGAATCTAATTACGGTCTCAAGTACAAAGCCGACATTTTGAAGAACCCCCAAGTACCCATCCAATTTTACGGCTACCAGTGCTTGCAGAAACCTGCTTCCGGCAGCCATTTTGAATTTGATGTTACTACGCAGTTCAACAGCATCCGGTACGATATGCCTGAGTTTACGGTTGTGCTCTTCCAGACGGGGAAAGATAATAACCAAGAGAAAGATTCTAGCCAGTTTGATAATTGCAAAATTAAAAATGTTTACCTCAAAAATGGCAGGAATGAAGTTTTCCCACGCGAGAATTATAACTTAAACATTACGAACAACGATTACCTGAAACTTTACGAGGCATACACAGCTTACAAGAGAGTGACCTCCAGCAATGTGGACGTGTACTACAACCCCAACGAGTTCATAGCTCGCAGACCCATGTTCGTCATCAACACATCTAAGAGGAAGCAGGTGGTTGTCAACGATCGTACCAACATAAAGATCGTATGCGAGTTCCACGACGCCTTGCCTGCAGATACTCTGTGCAGCGTCATTCTTATTGCAGAGAAAACATTTGTGTATGACGTCAAGAATGAAAGAGTGACTGAACAGTTTTAGATACAAAAAAAAATAAAAAAATAGCACACAATAAGAAATGTGGAATTTTATATACACAAGTACAAACTACAATAAGCAGTTTCCCAGAAGTTTAATTTTGCTGTGCTATGCATGTAATCGAGGAAGTTGAAGTAAATTAAAATTGATTTTTTTTATTTTGCATTGCCTATTATTTTTTGTTGCACTCTGGGCAGGCCTTACTAGTTTGGAGGCGATAGTGGCCCCACGGAAGTGTGTGGACCCCACATTCAAGAATACACCTCTTGTCGTCGTGTGCATCCAGAGCAACTTTCCTGACAATATTAGTTGTAAGCACATGATCGACGCTTTGGATACGATGCTCTTTTTGTAGAATGGGCGATTTTGTTCTGAGGCACTCGAGGTAATCCTCAAACTTGAGGTGCTCCCGAACCACTTGCCTGCTTACACCCTTTGCCTTTTTTGTTACAGAACCCTCAGCCCGGATCGCATAGGCTTTGGCACGAAGTCCAGCAAAATCCACAATCACATCCCCGTCTTTCTCGTCCTTGAGTTTGCCGGGTATTTTTTTGTTCCGGGGCAGAATTCCATACCGGTTTAGCTGGGGATAGCCCGATGTGTCGAAGAGCTTGACAAGAGCTGGAACTTTGGCTATATCACCATACGCATCGACCGTACGAACATGGTACACCAAGCTGTCTGTGTCTGTGTAGAGGAGCGAGATATTGTGGTTGTAGTGTGCACGTAGTATGTCGTAATATGTCTCGAACATGCACAACTTGCTCAGATCCAAAACTGCAGCTCCCACATAGATGGGCTTGTTGAGTAGCACCTCGCCCCGGTTCATGTGAATCAGAGACATCTGTTCATTGTAAATTGTTCGAGATCTGAACAGCGGGCTTGCAACAAGTCGACGACACTGTGTTTTCTTCGTCACCAACCTCACATCAACGCGATTTCGCACATTCTCCATAGTCTTCCCAAATACCGCATTGTTCATTAATTTGAAAAAATCGCGATCAAGTTCCGAAGTGGCAGCAGTACGATGTTTGGTGTTCAGTTCGATGTACGGCTTCAACCATGGAGACTGCCTGAACAAGAGCACGCGGTGAACTGCTTTGACCGAGACCTCTTGCTGTATTAACCACTGGAGGTTCCGGTAGTGTAGCACGTAACATTTTTTGGGCTCCAAGTCCATGACGAGTTTCGGTTGATCCGAGCCAGGTGGACACTTGAATTCCGGAGCAGGCGAAAGGTCACAGAATGTATCCTGCAGCTTCTCGGGGAAGTCAAGGTCCACCTCGGCAAAAAACCCAAACTCGTCGCACTCTTTTTCGATGTCGTGGTATAAAGGATCAACCCACTCAAACTGTCCTGTTGGGAGTGGCTGCATCATGGAGTGCCCGTAAAGATTATTCACGTCAGTGTACATGATGTAGCTTGATGGTTGGGAGGGGTCGTAACCAGTGGCCATGTGGTGATTGTTGGCATGTGCGAAGCGTTGCGACACTTGGACCATGCCGCCCCGGATAGCTCTCTCGATGAAAAGCATGATATCAACATCGGAGATAAGTGAAAGTTTAACTTTAGTCAGCAGGAGCATGGCCGACCATGCCAGTCCAGGAAGGCTGTAAAAATATACAGGGTCCAGGTTGTAAATGTTTATCGCAGTCGCCCGAAACGCCTGGAACACATCGGCAAGAAGCGTCACATCAAGCTTCAGGTATGCATCGTGGTAATCACCAAAAGTTCGACAACCCAACTTGACCCACATAGACTGAGCATGCTTGTACTCCTCGTCGGTAATACCTGAACCTCTCAGCTGGCTGTAGAACTTATCCTGGGGAGGCAGCAACTCTTCTTCGAACTTGGAAGAGTCGGTGACGTATTCATAGGGGTAGACCCCTTTACGCCTGATGAGTGCAACATCTAAGTTCGGGAAACTTGATGTAGTAATAGCTAGTTGGTCGTCTCTGAGCTTCCCAGCAAGAGCATCCAGGCTTGCCTGGAGGAACCTCAGAGAGTCGAGGAACCGAAGCTCGATGCTCCTGCTTTTTGACTCGGCGGGGATCGGCACCCACTTGCTGACGCTAATATAACGCTCCTCGTTCTCTGCCAGGACATTGATTCTCGCATTGTCGTACCCTAGATGTGTGACCAAGTGATGGAAATCATATCCCGAGCCATTGTGAAAAAAGACCGGTATGAAGCGCGGGTCCCTGGCTCTCAAGTTACATTTGTTGCACCATGGGCCAATGTAGCTTCCGGTCCCATAATGGTCATGGTGGTGGACCTTTTTGTTATCGTCAGTGAAGACCGACTTGCAAACAGGGCAATTTAGAGCTATTTCGTGCTGATGCTTGTCTTCCGGAGACAGAGGCAGCATGGGCTTGGGGGCTAACAGCACCTTCCCTATCTTGATGGCTTCCTGTTGCATTCTCTTCAGGAAGTGTTTGACCGGGTCGGGACCGCGATACACATAGGGCTCGGAGGCAATATGGTCTCGCCACACCACAACATAGGAGTAACTCGAGGCCTCGTGGATTTGGAAAGGAATAGTAGAGGATGTTTCGGGGTTGGGCTCGCAGTTAGACAGAGGTTGAAGAAAGGCCTCGAAGTCTGCTACAATATAGGCAGGATGCTTCACCATAGCACTGTGCATGCGAAAGCACTCTACTGCACCAGGTTCGGGCAGGATAGTTCGTGCAGGCTTGTTGGTACCACAGTAGAGCATGTGGCGAGCTAGCTTCTCAGCAGCAATGTTGGGTCCTCGAGAGTGTTTGAATTTATATTGTTTTTGGTTGTCGAAAATAGACAGGCACCTGCGACAAACTTCTATGTGGGTTTTGTCTTTGCTCCGTTGGCTCGAAACAAGCCGAGAGAGGGAACGGATGAGGGTGTAGTGGTGATGGGTCTCGTTCTTGATGAGCAGAAGGTGAATTTCCTGCGCACCATCGTCGTCTACGTCGCTCACCCGGATGGGGTGGACCTCATGTTCGTTCTCGGTGAGACCGTAAACATTGATGGCTAATTGCAGGCCCAACAAGTCACGAGCACGAACCTCAAACTTGCGAATATGCGAGACTTCTACAGGGTAGGCAATCCCGGCCATTGCATCCTCCAGTTCCGACTCATACTGCTTGTAGTGTGCAACACGGCGTGGACTGTTTTTCCAGTGAACAGGGTGCAATGCTGCCAGCACCGACCAGAGGAAGCATTTGGTGTCTTTGTTCTGAATATTGACAACAGCTTTCCTTTCTTTAACCTTGGGTGGCAGGGCAATATAGCTAGACCCTGCCAGTGGCAGGAACTTGTTAAGTGTCAGACAAAGTTCGAGGGGGTCGCCACACAGCGAACCACCCGAGCCTTCAGCCTGATGCTCCTCGTGCTTTGCCACAAGCTCCTCGACAAACTTGTTGTAGATGCTGTCGAGGTCAGTGACATCTGCCTGATGCAGTATTTTTGCTTTTGTGGCATGGAAGAATTTATATATTTCATCAGACGGTTTCTTATACTTGCAGCATAGCACAGCATAGAATTTAGTGGAGTGTGTGGCCAATGCATCGTTGAGGATGGATATTATCTTAGCTCGCTCGCTCCCCAGAAAACTGCGCACATCACAGAAGCTGTTTGATGTTATGTCAAAATCTTCTAATAAATGCTCAAACGCAAACCGGTTTGCTTTCTTCGCCAGCTTGACGCGTTTGGCAGGTGGCAATGCATCGAGGGAGGTTACTTCTACCTTTCGCTTGGAAGGTTGCGGTAGAGATGTTCCAGTGCTCTTGCAAGTAAGCTGGTGTCGCTTGAAGTTGGCAATAGAAATATTTTTTCCACACTTAGAGCACAGTTTGGTTGCACATATTCGCTTTTCCGGCACACAAGTACGACAGTGTCTTTGAAAATGTTTACTTGACACAGCAGTTTGGCACGTAGGACAATTTTTTACAGAACGCATAATGCAGAGATTTTTTGGGGGTATGTTATTTAATACCCAATGCTGTGCAATACAAAATATAATTGTTAACTTTTTTTTTTAACTATTAACTATTCTCTATGACCTTACTTGGGTTTTTTTTCGTCAAATTATATGCTTCTAGTCTCCTATACAATACAATATACGTACAATATTGTCAAAAGCGTCATATTTGAGCAGGTCGCTTGTCATCTAAACACTGCAGCTGACAGGTTGGTAAAATTTCACATCAAAGCAGATAATACGCCTCAGTCTTATTTATATATAATTTTCACGGGTTTACAATATTGTCAACAGTATCATATTTGAGCAAGTCGCTTGTCAGCTAAACACTGCAGCTGACAGGTTGGTAAAATTTCACATCAAAGCAGATAATACGCTTAAGTCTTATTTATATATAATTTTTACGGGTGTACAATATTGTCAACAGTATCATATTTGAGCAGGTCGCTTGTCATCTAAACACTGCAGCTGACAGGTTGGTAAAATTTCACATCAAAGCAGATAATACGCTTAAGTCTTATTTATATATAATTTTTACGGGCGTACAATATTGTCAACAGTATCATATTTGAGCAGGTCGCTTGTCATCTAAACACTGCAGCTGACAGGTTGGTAAAATTTCACATGAAAGCAGATAATACGCTTAAGTCTTATTTATATGTAATTTTCACGGGCGTACAATATTGTCAAAAGCGCCATATTTGAGCAGGTCGCTTGTCAGCTAAACACTGCAGCTGACAGGTTGGTAAAATTTCACATCAAAGCAGATAATACGCTTAAGTCTTATTTATATATAATTTTTACGGGTGTACAATATTGTCAAAAGCGCCATATTTGAGCAAGTCGCTTGTCATCTAAACACTGCAGCTGACAGGTTGGTAAAATTTCACATCAAAGCAGATAATACGCTTAAGTCTTATTTATATATAATTTTTACGGGTGTACAATATTGTCAACAGTATCATATTTGAGCAGGTCGCTTGTCATCTAAACACTGCAGCTGACAGGTTGGTAAAATTTCACATCAAAGCAGATAATACGCTTAAGTCTTATTTATATATAATTTTTACGGGCGTACAATATTGTCAACAGTATCATATTTGAGCAGGTCGCTTGTCAGCTAAACACTGCAGCTGACAGGTTGGTAAAATTTCACATCAAAGCAGATAATACGCTTAAGTCTTATTTATATGTAATTTTCACGGGCGTACAATATTGTCAAAAGCGTCATATTTGAGCAGGTCGCTTGTCAGCTAAACACTGCAGCTGACAGGTTGGTAAAATTTCACATCAAAGCAGATAATACGCTTAAGTCTTATTTATATATAATTTTTACGGGCGTACAATATTGTCAAAAGCGTCATATTTGAGCAGGTCGCTTGTCATCTAAACACTGCAGCTGACAGGTTGGTAAAATTTCACATCAAAGCAGATAATACGCTTAAGTCTTATTTATATATAATTTTTACGGGTGTACAATATTGTCAAAAGCGCCATATTTGAGCAAGTCGCTTGTCAGCTAAACACTGCAGCTGACAGGTTGGTAAAATTTCACATCAAAGCAGATAATACGCTTAAGTCTTATTTATATATAATTTTTACGGGTGTACAATATTGTCAAAAGCGCCATATTTGAGCAAGTCGCTTGTCAGCTAAACACTGCAGCTGACAGGTTGGTAAAATTTCACATCAAAGCAGATAATACGCTTAAGTCTTATTTATATGTAATTTTTCACGGGCGTACAATATTGTCAACAGTATCATATTTGAGCAAGTCGCTTGTCATCTAAACACTACAGCTCACAGGTTGGTAAAATTTCACATGAAAGCAGATAATACGCTTAAGTCTTATTTATATGTAATTTTCACGGGCGTACAATATTGTTAAGAGCGTCAATTTCCGTAGAGCTCTCTTTTTCCATCGGGTTCCTGATTTTTCATCACGTAGTTCCTTTTTCATTCAATAGATGGTAGAGGTTGTATGATCTTTCAAATCTATGACGTGTATGTTTAAAGAGAAAAATGTGGATTTTGGAACAGGAGATGAACACAGGGGTTTATTTTATATTATTGAAATTGAAGAATATAGTGAAAGTAACGAAGAGGTGGCTGTGGCAGAAAAAATATAAAAGGTTGTCTTGTCTCTGTGTAACCTTCACGGGAGATAGCCAAATTTAAATAGTATTTCATGGCAAAAAATTGGCATTTAAATAGTATGCGGATGGGTTAATATGGATATTGTCACATATTCCTTTTATTTTATACTGTTGTAAATAGAAAAAATTATGTACGGTAAATGTTTTGTATATTATAGGGAAAAAATGCAAAATATCCCCCAATTTTAAATCGATCCACCTCTGAATCGATTTTTTACATATTCTCACGCCGGCATATGTTGTTCTATTTTGCTTCTTTTACTTGCCTTGCTTAATTAACTCTCGCTAATTAGCATTTTTTTGGAAGAAGTCAACTAGAACAACATATGGCGGTATGAGAAATATGCAAATTAAAGAATATTTTAGTAATATAAGGGCCCTAGCAATTAGCTTCGTCGACTAAGAGTACTCTTTTAAACGTCTTGAGCTAGATCGTATTACTACGCGAGGACGTTTAAAATGTTTGGGTATTGAAAAAGTTTGACCTACTTTTTATTTCTATTGTTTGCTAATAAATAACGCTGATAGTACCTCCTCTCTCCCCCCTCTTCTCCTCTGCTGTATAACAAATAGCACAAACATAAAATCAAGATTTTGGAGAGCAAAACATAAAATTTGCATCCATCTGATGTCGAACTAGGAACTTTATCTTTCGGGGAGTCAACATTATTTTTTACTCAGTCGTCATATAACATAAACACACGCAAACATTCACATGTGCTTTTATTATTTTGTGTTCGGTAAGTACAAGTATATTTTTACATAAATTATTGTTTAATTTAATAAATTGTAAACTCGGAGCCTGCTATACTAACACTCCTTCTGCTTCTGAGCGATAATACTATTGAAAGCGAATGTTGCGTGCATACAGAAATAACACAGAAAAAAAAAAGCGGATGGAAGCAATTTAAAATCAGTGGAGCAAGGTTAGTATTACGAGAACGTAAAAACACGTGCTTTCATTGTTGTCTGAATTCGCGGCAAACGTGGAGTTGGAGTGGAGAGCAGAGAGGCGCGACAGATGCACGCTTGAACTCGCCGTGACCCTGCGCTTGGCAGCCATATTCTTACTTTCACTTTGTACAGACAACATTTACTGATTAGACGATGTAAAACTCAGTGATACTTTAACAGTTTATCGATAATACTGAATGTAGAAAAATTGTAAATGATGAAATAGTGTGTTATATTTTTAATATGAGTAGTAAATAGGTGGAAATCATTGTGATGTTTGTTTGGCGTCTGCCTTCTGCTTCCGTGCGGTGCGCCTGCGCCCCAGAGCGCGGTGGGTGAAGTTCGGGCTGATACCTGGCGGGAAAAATAACAACCATACTACAAGAGGACATGCAGATTCGGATGACTTGGACGTGACTTCGACGGCACGCAAGAACAACAGGAGAGAACGGGATGGAGCGCTTGCCAATCCGGACACGGCCTAAGTTGTACAATTAGGTACAAGTATTGTACAATTAGGTACAAATTGTTGTACAATTATTTCCCCCCAGTTGCCCAGTTGGAGTTGCGGGCATAACACTAGTACTATTTGTACTCACAGTGCTTACTCATGTATTTTGTTTAATATTTTATTTCAAATTCACTGTCAGAAACTAGTGTTGCCAGTTCCTGGATGTAGGTTTACCTACTCTGTTGGTTGTCACTGTCAAGCTTCCAGTATTCGTACAGCATAAAAAGCCATAACCCCCCTCTCAAAATATATATATTGTATACGCCAAGATGCTCAATAGCCTAGCAACACATCATGAAAAAACATGCCAAGAGGACCCAGTGGGTTTATAAGTCAGTGCTGCCACTATTTGTAGGTTAGCTTAGCCAGTGAAAGATATAGTGGAATTTTTGTAGAGTGGGTTGGCAAAAACCCCCTCAAACCAATAGAGTTGCCAAATATAACAAGGGGCAATAGGTCCCCCTCATAAAAAGCTACAGAGTGTTGCCCTGTGCCCTCTGTACATCAAAAGCTACGACGAGTCTCAAATGAGCCTCAAAAAATTCAGAACTATGTACGCTAAGGCTAGTGGGGTTAACACCCAAAAGGCTACGCCTCGCCCGATGTACACACACACAAAAAAACTAAAAAATTATACACCGTGAAAGGCTACGCCGAGAAACACTGGGGTTAACACCCAAAAAGCTACGCCGAGTTGGTAACACTGCTTGTGTGAGGTTGCCAACTCCCCTCAAAAAGCTTCAAAATATCAGTTGGTGAAATTTTCGTGGGGTGAGTTGGCAACACTGAGCCCCAAATGATGATTCGAGCCCCAAATGAGGACTGTGAACCCGGTATAGTGTTCTACTGCCAAGGGTATTGGCAAAGTAGCTGTGGAAAAAGAGCTTGAATTTGAAGATTATAAAAATTGCCTCAAATCCCAGAATTTAATCAAAACATCAGAATCCAGAATCCAGAGTGTGGATCACTTATTGACTAGCAATATTGTAAGAAAAGTGGCTCTGGACCCACATGATGATAAGAGATGCATTTTATCATGTGGAATACATACTTTACCATGGGGTCATTGTGATTTGAAAAATGGGGATCAATGCCCAATTACAGAGCTTGATTTGAAATAAATAAACAAGCTTATGAACTTATTTGGTTTCACAAAACAAGGTATTATGGACCTGCCAACACCACAACCCTCTTCTGATATGCTGTCTAAACTGAGTGGCTTGTTAATTATTCATCTGAACAGCATACTTACAGATATTGATGATGAAACAGGCAAGATATTGTACATATTTAACAATAATTTAAATCATTACCAATTACCTGTAGGTGGGCAATTACAATTTATTACAACCCCTGAGGGTGATGTTAAAATTTCAGTAGGGAGAAATATTTACAGAATTAAGCACTCAAACATGGTTTCTGGCACTGTTTATACTGTTTCTGCTGGTGACTGCTTATATATTGAAGTCCCTGGATCTTATGATAAGCTTATACCCTTTTTAATAGAATTAAGAATCAGATACTCTATAATAAATAACTACTAAACAAAATGCCTAATTATATTTTTGGCCATACAAGACATGAAGATCACAGTGATGAGATTCTGATGCTTGATGTCAGAGTCAAGAAATTAAGAAGTGATTTACAAGCTTTACAAACTACACTCAATGCCAGTCTTCAACTAGAAATTACAAATTTGCAATCACAATGCATGGACCCTCTTCTTAAAATTGATTCTGAACTCAAATTGCTGCTTCAGAAATATACTGATTTGGCCACATTAGATAATTTTCAAAGTTTGGAAGAAGCTGTAGCAGCTCTTCAAGCCAAATTTAAGACCCAAGCCACCAATTCTGAGCAATTGAAACAGCAATTAGAAGAGCAAATAAATAATGTCCAGGCACAGCTCCAAACAATTGTCAAAAACATAAAATCACAAGAAGATTTTGATCTAGTGATTTCCACTCTAAAAGAACAGATTCAGTCACTCCAAATACCTAATCTGGATCCTCTGAACAACGCCATAGCCGAGGTTAAAGAAAAAATTGAGACACTTGAAAATTTTATGAACAATTTGCCATCTTCTGATGCTTTGAATGCAATAACTCGGAGTGTAGCAAATATTAAGCTGCAACTTGAAACATATGAAGATTTTGGAAAAATTCAAAGTTCCATAACCCATCTTGAAGGTACAATAGCAGCAGTGCAAAGTGATTTGGCAAATGTACTTGAATCTCACCTGCCTGGGATTGTAGATACCCTTGTCAGTGTCCAGCAACAAATCACAAAGCTTGAAAACCTCAACACTGAATCTGAACTGTCTCATTTTCATCACTTGATAGATGATATCCAAACAAAACTTGAAATTTTACAACAATCCACACCCTCTCAGGCAGATATAGCCCTGCTCCAAAATGCTATGCAAAATGTGGCCGATGCTTCTGAATTACACAATGTGAAATTGGCACTTGAATTTTTGCAAAATACAGTATCAAATCTGCCCACATCACAGGAACTTAAAAATATTAAGAGAGCAGTGAATAGGATATTGAAATCAGAAGATATCAAAAATATCCAAGCAGAGATCAAACATCTCACTCAGACAGTGGCCACTCTTCCAACCAATCAACATATTAATGAACTGCATGCCCTGTTTGAGGATATCAGAAGGCAAGTCCATGATCTTACAGCTCAAAATTCAAAATTGGCAGTTGTTGAAAATTTGCAACAAATTGTAGCTAATATCAAGCAACAGCTAGGAACCATGGAATCCAATCAAGCAAATGCCCTGTCTGTTTTTGCCACCCAGCTACAAGAAATTGTGCAGCAATACAAAAAACTTGTTGTGGACATAAAAATCAAGCCAGGCCATGATGATGTTGTTAGAACCATCAATGAGCACCTTGAATCTGTAACAAGCAGATTGCTCACAGCAGAAAAGAAATAACAGGCATAATCGAGAATCCAAAACATTCAGTAATTCTTGAATTGTACAGCATCCCCAACAAAGAATATGATTCTCCATTTACACCAGGTGGTAAAATATATATGCTGTCCCCTGCACAATTTTATTACCAATTTTTTGTTGGGGGCACATTGAGACCAATCAAGATCAAATATTGGCTACAGCCACAGGCACACCACTTCCCTACCTTATCATTAACAAATGCTGATAACAAAGTGAAAATCACCCGTGTAGAATTGGAGGATTTTACAGATCCCAATACATTAGAAACAGCATATGTTGAAGATGATGGCTCTTTGGAATTTAAAATACATATAGGGGACAAATTATATTTAGAAAATCCTGCAGTATCAGCTGCTGAACATCCTATAGTTGCAATATTCTTGTTTACATATTATGTCTAGACAAATTACTGTTGATGAATTACACAGACAGACCAGACATAATTTTAAGAGACTCCCAGTAGTCACAAAAAGCATAGATGATTTATGGCAGAGCGATTTGATTGAAATGTCAAGTGGGCAGTTGAAAAACTTAGACAAAATCAACAAGAGCTACAAATATCTACTCACTGTAATAGACACATTTTCAAAATTTGCTTGGGCTATGCCACTCAAATCCAAGACTGGAAAATGTGTTACAGAAGCTTTTAGGACAATCATCAATCAGAGTGGAAGATCCCCGCGCTATTTGCAAACAGATAATGGCAAAGAATTTTATAATTCAGTGTTTCAACAATTTATTAAAAGCCAGGCAATAAAACATTATTCGAGTTACAGTGATCTCAAAGCCTCAATTGTAGAGAGATTCAACAGAACCTTAAAAAATCTTATGTATAAACAATTTACACTGCAGGGTAATTATAAATGGATTAATATTCTTCCAGAACTTCTACATAAATATAACAACTCGGTCCATTCCACAATCAACATGAAACCCTCTGAAGTAACTTCATCTGATGAGCAAAAATTGATCAGCACTGTTTATTATCCTAAATATCAGCCAACAACAAGAAAGGCCAAATACAAGATTGGTGATCAAGTAAGAATCAGCAAATATAAGCACTTATTCAAGAGAGGCTTTACAAGAAACTGGAGCACTGAATTATTTACAGTGGTTCAAGTTAAACCCGGGACCCTTAACACTTACATAATAAAAGATCACCGAGGAAAAATTCTCAAAGGCAGGTTTTATGAACAAGAGCTCAGCAAAACTAAACAGCCTGACACATATCTCATAGAAAAAATTATCCGCAGAAAAGGCAACAAATTATTTGTCAAATGGCTAGGACTTCCAGAACACAGCTGGATCGATGCAAACAAAATAATAATATGAGCACCTGGGATGTTATAAAGAGGCTGCCAGAACCTGAACAACAGAATAAGAGAAATGGAAAATTGCTACCTGATAATATTAGGTGTCTTATTGTTGGGCCATCTGCTTGTGGTAAAACTACACTATTAGTTGATATTTTTTTATTGGCACCCAACTGGTTAGACTGGAAAAACAGGCACTTGTATATCTTCTCTAAGAGCTTGGAACAATTAAAATATCAGCAGCTGATGAAGCTATATGATGGATTGGATATTGCCACTTTTGAACCAGATGTTAAGCCACTTGATGAATGTCTCGATAATTCTGTTGTTGTGTTTGATGACATTATATTGGATAATCAAAACAAGGTTAGAAATTTCTTTACACAGGGCCTGCACAAAAACATTGATTGCTTCTACCTGGCACAGACTTTTTCAAAAATACCCAAGCAGCTGATCCGGGACAACAGCAATTTTATATGTGTGTTTCATCAAGACCATACCAACCTCAAACACATACATGATGAATATGTAGGTGGGGACCTGAGCTACAATGATTTTTCCAAATTTTGCAGCAAGTGCTGGAGCCAGGACAGTTATGGGTTTGTCACAATTGATATGACAAGAACACCCAATAGTGGCAAATACAGAAATAAAATCAACAATTTTCTAGACATTGAAACATAAATAAATAACCATGAAAAGGCCAATTATTGATGATCTTAAATTAAGAGATTATCTTGTAAAAAGATTTAAGGGATGGAAATCAGAGAACCGTGGAATTTATGAAAAACACAAACAAACAGAACAGCCTGTAATTGATGCTATTAATAATTTAGGTAAAAATATCAAAACTGTTACAGATCAAAATCAAAATTTGCTCACAGAGCTTGTACCTGTAGCTGCAAGGAACATATTAGATTATCCAATCACCCCACTTTCCAGTATTCATACACCTAATCCTATTGCTCCTAGAAGAATTGAGGCTAGTCAGGATCCTATTGAATTGGGTCTTCTTGCTCAAAAATATTTAACCACACCTAAAGACAATAAAGATGAGGTTTTTGGCTTATATGCTGACACAGAGCTTGATGGCAGCATCATACATAGAATTGGCAATTTCAGAGTAACATTTATGGGAGATGATATAATTGTATATTCAGAATCTCGACTTGGAGAAAGAGGTGCTTTTGTTAAGTACTCCGGAACACCTGGATTATGGGAACTGATGACTAGGAAAAGGCCTGGCAGCTATACAGATCAGGATTATGAGGATTACAAAGAAATATTAATAAAATCAGATGCTCTATACCAGAACAATGATCCCACACAGAAAAGAGTCAAGTCGAGCAGTGGGGCAAAATACAACAATTTAATCAAGCCCATATGGTCACAGATCAAGACTGGCAGTGGAATCAAACAATACAACACCCTGCCCAAAGAATTTGTGTGGGTTGATGATGTCAGGAAACTTGTAGATAGGTTATTGGTAATAGCTGGGGAGGAAAATGCTGGGAACCACAATTTTTACAATGAAAAGGTTGGAATTATGGACATGATAAGCACAAAATTGTCTAATTTTATAGTGAATGACACTAAGGGGATTGGATATCTTATAAAAATTATTAATACTCTACCCCCCAAATTTTGGAATATTTCTGAGGGTCGGGGCCTTGTTAATGACATTATAAACAAACTGCCATTTGAACTACATATTCCAGGCTATCAGTATTGTGGTCCAGGCACAAAACTGGATCATAGATTAAACAGAGGGGATCCTGGTGATAATCATTTAGATGCTGCTTGTAGAGACCATGATATTGCATACAACACACATTCTGATCTTGACAAGAGACATGTTGCAGACAAGAAATTAGAAGAGGCTGCATTTGGCAGATTTGTAAGCAAAGATGCTTCTTTAAGTGAAAAAATAGCAGCATTGGGAACCACCATAGCCATGAGCACCAAACAAAAACTGGGGTGGGGGTTGTGAATATGTATATAATAAACCTACAATGAAGGCCAAGGGTGTTATGTATCAAATACCTTATGCAGGTCTGAAATCTCTTAAAACTATTGACAGTCTTTTGACCAAAAAGCAGCGCAAGAAAAGAAATTCTTGTATTGCAAAGGGGCATGGTATGAAATTGTTACTTAGTACCCCCCAATTAAAAAAATTACAGCAATCAAGAAAAGAATCACATGTGGGGGGATTTATATTTACCATCCCTGCCATCTTAGCTGCTCTCGGGGCT
This sequence comes from Lepisma saccharinum, assembly GCF_977018435.1. NCBI lineage: Eukaryota > Metazoa > Arthropoda > Insecta > Zygentoma > Lepismatidae > Lepisma > Lepisma saccharinum. The sequence goes on from NW_028143720.1 coordinate 28,884, forward strand.
GTTGGGAGCTTGGCCGGGGGATCAGCTGCCATAGCAAAAACAGTAATAGATGCCAAGAAAAATAGGGCAGAATTAGATGAGCAGAAGCGCCATAACCTGGCCATTGAGAAACAAGGCAAAGGTGTTAAGAGAGCCATGAATAAGTTTAAAAAAAACAAGAGCCGCTTACAAACCAAGATATTGAAGCTTTAATCAAGCCACTGGGCATCAAACATTTTAGAGGTGTGTACATGTCTGATTCTTTGCCAGAACAACCACTCAACAAAGAGTGTGGCATTGTTAATTTGGATAAGTACAAAAATCAGGGCACTCACTGGATTTGTTATCTTAAATATTTAAAAAATGAGGCATTTGTGTTTGATTCATTTGGAGGTGTTCCACCTGAAAATTTAATAAAATATCTAAATTCATCTAATCTTTATTACAATAATGCCCGTGTTCAGAACTTCAGAGATGTTAATTGCGGACATTTGTGTTTATCTGTTCTTAGATATATGTCTCAAATAAATAAACTATCAATTGAAGATTTTCAAAAAGCCTTGTGGTATCTGAAACATCATGGGGGTATTTCATCTCACCAGCCTAAATTCAATATTGAAACTCAAATTGCATGATGACATAGTGTATCCCAAAACAATAGCTCTCAGGGCATTTTATGGCATGTACCTAATCCCCAATATTACACACCACAACAACACAATTGCAGTTGGGGATGAAAAAATTGTCATCACTCCAGGGCAGTATAATCTGTCCACTCTAAATGCTCAATTACCCAGAGGTATAGTGTTAAGTCAAAATTCTGTCACTCACAGAGTAGAGATTGTATCTGCTACAGAAACAGTGGATCTGGGTACTATTGGAGAGCTGTTAGGCTTTGAGAACAACACAAAACCTGAACCAGGCATCAAACACACTGCTATGAATATACCTAAATTCTTAGCCATAGAGACTCTAAATATTCACTGTAATGTGGCTGAGGGTATGATCACCAAATCAAATGGCATAGGCACTCACAAACAAACTGGGATCATTGCAACATTCAAACCTAATTCTGAATTTATGGAGCCCATCATCTACAATCCATCCCCAAGATTATATTTTCCTGTGTGCCATAATAGAATAGATTATATTGAATTGATGGTCACTAATGAAAAAGAAGAATTAGTTGATTTTGCTGGAGCCACAACAACTGCTATCATAGAGATTAACATTTAAATAAAAATACATACAAGAAGAAAATGGAAAATATTGAGAGTTATGAGCTACAATCATTCCCCCCAAACAGGAGGACATTTGCAAATTTAAATCAACCCAACACAGAGATTGAGGTTGATCTTGATGTAGGGGATGGATTTATACACCCTCACAGAGCAGATCTATACATCAAATTTGATGTTGTAAAGCTCGATGGAACAGATTATCCGGCAAATTCAAATATAAGATTGGTAGATAATTTTGTGCCACATCTATTCTCTGAAATTGAGATCAGAAAGCATGGCGTTGTTATAAACAGAGTGGATTATCCCGGCATTACCTCCACAGCTTTGGCCACATTAAAATGATCCAAAACCGAGACTTCATACTACAAAATCGGTGGATTTGAGGCTGGTGATAAGATATTATCTAAAAACCACACAGTGCTGTTCCCCATGCGCCTGTTGCCAGGATTCTTCTCAGATTACAAAGATATTATGTGGAAGGGTGGTTTAAGAATCACATTTAGAAGAGCTGCAAATGATAATAATGCCTTGATGAGGTACAGTGCAATAAACCCTACAGGGGAAGCTCTGCCTAATACCCTACCTGATGAGGGCAAATGCATTATTCAGACTATGGAGTTAAGAATCCCTGTTGTTGAGTATGAAGCCAGTTATGCTCTTAAATACAAAGCTGATATAATAAAAAATCCACAGATTCCTCTACAATTTTATACATATCAATGTGTACAGAAGCCCGCATCTGGTTCTTATTATGAATTTGATGCCACAAATTCATTCTCCAGTATTCAATATGACATGCCTGATTTTGTGGTGGTATTGTTTCAGACTGGAAGACACAATAATCAGGAAAAAAAATTCAAGTAAATTTGATAACTGCAACATCAAGAACATATATCTTAAAAATGGCAGAAATGAGGTATTTCCTAGAGAAAATTACAATTTAGACATGTCCAAGGATGATTTCCTCAAATTATATGAAGCATTTTCTTCCTTCAAACGTGTCACTACTGGCAATACTGACATGTATTACACACCAGATGAATTCAAAACACAGAGACCCATGTTTGTAATCAACACTTCAAGAAGAAAACAGGTTGTGGTGAATGACAGAACAAATATTAAAATTATCTGTGAATTTCATGAGGCATTACCTGATGACACCATATGTAGTGTTATTCTCATAGGTGAAAAATCATATGTTTATGATGTAAGAAATGAGAGAGTCACGGAGCAATTCTAGAGGGTCTCTGCATATTGCATTGTTTTAATATTGGATATGCAAGTTGAGGCTGGGGTCCAATTAAACTTAAACTGGAAGAAAATATGTGTGTATATGGGTGGGTGTGTGTGTGTATGTGTGTGTGTATATGTATGTATGTGTGTGTGTCTTGGCCTAGTTTTAAGTGTGGCCAAAAAAAAAATATCAAGAAAGGCATATTTTTGACAGGATTATGGACAACAATCTCACAGAAGTACCTTTTATAAGTGTAGTCTCATCAATCTGAGGGGGGTCATACTTTCTCATGGAATCCATGAGGGCTTTTTTACAAAAATCTTGGATTAGACAGGGTTCCACACTTGAGCAAAAAGCCCATATGGGCATGTTGAGCTAGTTTTAAGTGTAAACAAATCTGCTTGAGGGGGGTTCATACTTTCTTGGGTTTATAATAGCATAAATCCCACTACTCCCGTTAAAATCCTGCTTATATTAGGAGGGGGTATAATTTCCCCGTAGAAAAGTGACTGCCCTATTAAATCCTGCTAATATGAGAAGGGGGTACAATTTCCCGTAGAAAAGTGACTGCCCTATTAAATCCTGCTAATATGAGAAGGGGGTACAATTTCCCCGTAGAAAAGTGACTGCCCCCTTATATCCAGCTTATATTAGGAGGGGGTACAAATTCCCCGTAGAAAACTGACTGCCCCTTAAATCCTGCTTATATTAGGAGGGGTATAATTTCACCGTAGAAAAGTGACTGCCCTATTAAATCCTGCTAATATGAGAAGGGGGTACAATTTCCCGTAGAAAAGTGACTGCCCTATTAAATCCTGCTAATATGAGAAGGGGGTACAATTTCCCCGTAGAAAAGTGACTGCCCCCTTATATCCAGCTTATATTAGGAGGGGGTACAAATTCCCCGTAGAAAACTGACTGCCCCTTAAATCCTGCTTATATTAGGAGGGGGTATAATTTCACCGTAGAAAAGTGACTGCCCTATTAAATCCTGCTAATATGAGAAGGGGGTACAATTTCCCCGGAGAAAAGTGACTGCCTTATTAAATCCTGCTTATATTAGGAGGGATTACAGTTCCCCGTAGAAAAGTGACTGCCCCCTTATATCCTGCTTATATTAGGAGGGGGTACAAATTCCCCGTAGAAAAGTGACTGCCCCCTTAAATCCTTCTTATATTAGGAGGGGGTATAATATCCCCGTAGAAAAGTGACTGCCCCTTTAAATCCTGCTTATATTAGGAGGGGGTATAATTTTCCCGTAGAAAAGTGACTGCCCTATTAAATCCTGCTAATATGAGAAGGGGGGTACAATTTCCCCGTAGAAAAGTGACTGCCCCCTTATATCGTGCTTATATTAGGAGGGGGTACAAATTCCCCGTAGAAAAGTGACTGCCCCCCTAAATCCTGCTTATATTAGGAGGGGGTATAATTTCCCCGTAGAAAAGTGACTGCCCCTTTAAATCCTGCTTATATTAGGGGGGTGTATAATTTCCCCGTAGAAAAGTGACTGCCCTATAAAATCCTGCTAATATGAGAAGGGGGTACAATTTCCCCGTAGAAAAGTGACTGCCTTATTAAATCCTGCTAATATGAGAAGGGGGTACAATTTCTCCGTAGAAAAGTAACTGCCCCTTTAAATCCTGCTTATATTAGGAGGGGGTATAATTTCCCCGTAGAAAAGTGACTGCCCGTTAAAATCCTGCTTATATTAGGAGGGGGTATAATTTCCCCGTAGAAAAGTGACTGCCCTATTAAATCCTGCTAATATGAGAAGGGGGTACAATTTCCCGTAGAAATGTGACTGCCCTAGTAAATCCTGCTAATATGAGAAGGGGGTACAATTTCCCCGTAGAAAAGTGACTGCCCCCTTATATCCTGCTTATATTAGGAGGGGGTACAAATTCCCCGTAGAAAACTGACTGCCCCCTTAAATCCTGCTTATATTAGGAGGGGTATAATTTCCCCGTAGAAAAGTGACTGCCTATTTAAATCCTGCTTATATTAGGAGGGGGTATAATTTCACCGTAGAAAAGTGACTGCCCTATTAAATCCTGCTAATATGAGAAGGGGGTACAATTTCCCCGTAGAAAAGTGACTGTCCTATTAAATCCTACTTATATTAGGAGGGTGTACAGTTCCCCGAAGAAAAGTGACAGCCCCCTTATATCCTGCTTATATTAGGAGGGGGTACAAATTCCCCGTAGAAAAGTGACTGCCCTCTTAAATCCTTCTTATATTAGGAGGGGGTATAATATCCCCGTAGAAAAGTGACTGCCCCTTTAAATCCTGCTTATATTAGGAGGGATATAATTTCCCCGTAGAAAAGTGACTGCCCTATTAAATCCTGCTAATATGAGAAGGGGGTACAATTTCCCCGTAGAAAAGTGACTGCCCTATTAAATCCTGCTAATATGAGAAGGGGGGTACAATTTCCCCGTAGAAAAGTGACTGCCCCCTTATATCCTGCTTATATTAGGAGGGGGTTCAAATTCCCCGTAGAAAAGTGACTGCCCCCTTAAATCCTGCTTATATTAGGAGGGGGTATAATTTCCCCGTAGAAAAGTGACTGCCCCTTTAAATCCTGCTTATATTAGGAGGGGGTATAATTTCCCGTAGAAAAGTGACTGCCCTATTAAATCCTGCTAATATGAGAAGGGGGTACAATTTCCCCGTAGAAAAGTGACTGCCCCCTTATATCCTGCTTATATTAGGAGGGGGTACAAATTCCCCGTAGAAAAGTGACTGCCCTTTAAATCCTGCTTATATTAAGAGGGGGTATAATTTCCCCGTAGAAAAGTGACTGCCCTATTAAATCCTGCTAATATGAGAAGGGGGTACAATTTCCCGTAGAAAGGTGACTGCCCTATTAAATCCTGCTAATATGAGAAGGGGGTACAATTTCCCCGTAGAAAAGTGACTGCCCCCTTATATCCTGCTTATAATAGGAGGGGGTACAAATTCCCCGTAGAAAAGTGACTGCCCCCTTAAATCCTGCTTATATTAGGAGGGGTATAATTTCCCCGTAGAAAAGTGACTGCCCCTTTAAATCCTGCTTATATTTAAGGGGGTATAATTTCCCCGTAGAAAAGTGACTGCCTTATTAAATCCTGCTTATATTAGGAGGGGGTACAATTTTCCCGTAAAAAAAATTACTGCCCCCTTATATCCTGCTTATATTAGGAGGGGGTACAAATTCCCCGTAGAAAAGTGACTGCCCCCTTAAATCCTTCTTATATTAGGAGGGGGTATAATATCCCCGTAGAAAAGTGACTGCCCCTTTAAATCCTACTTATATTAGAAGGGGGTATAATTTCCCCGTAGAAAAGTGACTGCCCTATTAAATCCTGCTAATATGAGAAGGGGGTTCAATTTCCCCGTAGAAAAGTGACTGCCCTATTAAATCCTGCTAATATGAGAAGGGGGTACATTTTCCCCGTAGAAAAGTGACTGCCCCCTTATAACATGCTTATATTAGGAGGGGGTACAAATTCCCCGTAGAAAAGTGACTGCCCTATTAAATCCTGCTTATATTAGGAGGGGTATAATTTCCCCGTAGAAAAGTGACTGCCCGTTAAAATCCTGCTTATATTAGGAGGTGGTATAATTTCCCCGTAGAAAAGTGACTGCCCTATTAAATCCTGCTAATATGAGAAGGGGGTACAATTTCCCCGTAGAAAAGTGACTGCCCTATTAAATCCTGCTTATATTAGGAGGGGGTACAATTTCCCCGTAGAAAAGTGACTGCCCCCTTATATCCTGCTTATATTAGGAGGGGGTACAAATTCCCCGTACAAAAGTGACTGCCCCCTTAAATGCTTCTTATATTAGGAGGGGTATAATATCCCCGTAGAAAAGTGACTGCCCCTTTAAATCCTGCATATATTAGGAGGGGGTATAATTTCCCCGTAGAAAAGTGACTGCCCTATTAAATCCTGCTAATATGAGAAGGGGGTACAATTTCCCCGTAGAAAAGTGACTGCCCTATTAAATCCTGCTAATATGAGAAAAGGGTACAATTTCCCCGTAGAAAAGTGACTGCCCCTTATATCCTGCTTATATTAGGAGGGGGTACAAATTCCCCGTAGAAAAGTGACTGCCCCCTTAAATCCTGCTTATATTAGGAGGGGTATAATTTCCCCGTAGAAAAGTGACTGCCCCTTTAAATCCTGCTTATATTTAAGGGGGTATAATTTCCCCGTAGAAAAGTGACTGCCCTATTAAATCCAGCTAATATGAGAAGGGGGTACAATTTCCCCGTAGTAAAGTGACTGCCCTATTAAATCCTGCTTATATTAGGAGGGCTACAATTTCCCCGTAGAAAAGTGACTGCCCCTTTCAATCCTGCTTATATTAGGAGGGGGTATAATTTCCCCGTAGAAAAGTGACTGCCCCTTTCAATCCTGCGAATATGAGAAGGGGGTACAATTTCCCTGTAGAAAAGTGACTGCCCTATTAAATCCTGCTTATATTAGGAGGGGGTACAATTTCCCCGTAGAAAAGTGACTGCCCCCTTATATCCTGCTTATATTGGGAGGGGGTACAAATTCCCCGTAGAAAAGTGACTGCCCCCTTAAATCCTGCTTATATTAGGAGGGGGTACAATTTCCCCGTAGAAAAGTGACTGCCCCCTTATATCCTGCTTATATTAGGAGGGGGTACAATTTCCCCGTAGAAAAGTGACTGCCCTATTAAATCCTGCTAATATTAGAAGGGGGTACAATTTCCCCGTAGAAAAGTGACTGCTTCCTTATATCCTGCTTATATTAGGAGGGGGTACAATTTCCCCGTAGAAAAGTGACTGCCCTTTAAATCCTGCTTATATTAGGAGGGGGTATAATTTCCCCGTAGAAAAGTGACTGCCCTATTAAATCCTGCTAATATGAGAAGGGGGTACAATTTCCCCGTAGAAAAGTGACTGCCCTATTAAATCCTGCTAATATGAGAAGGGGGTACAATTTCCCCTAGAAAAGTGACTGCCCCCTTATATCCTGCTTATATTAGGAGGGGGTACAAATTCCCCGTAGAAAAATGACTACCCCCTTAAATCCTGCATATATTAGGAGGGGTATAATTTCCCCGTAGAAAAGTGACTGCCCCTTCAAATCCTGCTTATATTAGGAGGGGGTATAATTTCCCCGTAGAAAAGTGACTGCCCTATTAAAACCTGCTAATATGAGAAGGGGGTACAATTTCTCCGTAGAAAAGTGACTGCCCTCTTAAATCCTGCTTATATTAGGAGGGGGTACAATTTCCCCGTAGAAAAGTGACTGCCCTATTAAATCCTGCTAATATGAGAAGGGGGTACAATTTCCCCGTAGAAATGTGACTGCCCCCTTATATCCTGCTTATATTAGGAGGGGTATAATTTCCCCGTAGAAAAGTGACTGCCTTTTTAAATCCTGCTTATATTAGGAGGGGGTATAATTTCCCCGTAGAAAAGTGACTGCCCTATCAAATCCTGCTAATATGAGAAGGGGGTACAATTTCCAAGTAGAAAAGTGACTGCCCCCTTATATCATGCTTATATTAGGAGGGGGTACAAATTCCCCGTAGAAAAGTGACTGCCCCCTTAAATCCTGCTTATATTAGGAGGGGTATAATTTCCCCGTAGAAAAGTGACTGCCCCTTCAAATCCTGCTTATATTAGGAGGGGGTATAATTTCCCCGTAGAAAAGTGACTGCCCTATTAAAACCTGCTAAAATGAGAAGGGGGTACAATTTCTCCGTAGAAAAGTGACTGCCCTATTAAATCCTGCTTATATTAGGAGGGGGTACAATTTCCCCGTAGAAAAGTGACTGCCCTATTAAATCCTGCTAATATGAGAAGGGGGTACAATTTCCCCGTAGAAAACTGACTGCCCCTTATATCCTGCTTATATTAGGAGGGGTATAATTTCCCCGTAGAAAAGTGACTGCCTTTTTAAATCCTGCTTATATTAGGAGGGGGTATAATTTCCCCGTAGAAAAGTGACTGCCCTATTAAATCCTGCTTATATTAGGAGGGGGTACAATTTCCCCGTAGAAAAGTGACTGCCCCCTTATATCATGCTTATATTAGGAGGGGGTACAAATTCCCCGTAGAAAAGTGACTGCCCCCTTAAATCCTGCTTATATTAGGAGGGGTATAATTTCCCCGTAGAAAAGTGACTGCCCGTTAAAATCCTGCATATATTAGGAGGTGGTATAATTTCCCCGTAGAAAAGTGACTGCCCTATTAAATCCTGCTAATATGAGAAGGGGTACAATTTCCCCGTAGAAAGTGTCTTCCCCCCTAAATCCTGCTTATATTAGGAGGGGGTACAATTTCCCCGTTGAAAAGTGACAGCCCCCTTATATCCTTCTTATATTAGGAGGGGGTACAAATTCCCCGAAGAAAAGTGACTGCCCCCTTAAATGCTTCTTATATTAGGAAGGGTATAATATCCCCGTAGAAAAGTGACAGCCCCTTTAAATCCTGCGTATATATTAAGAGGGGGTATAATTTCCCCGTAGAAAAGTGACTGCCCTATTTAATCCTGCTTATATTAGGAGGGGGTATAATTTCCCCGTAGAAAAGTGACTGCCCCATTAAATCCTGCTAATATTAGAAGGGGGTACAATTTCCCCGTAGAAAAGTGACTGCCCAATTAAATCCTGCTTATATTAGGAGGGGTATAATTTCCCCGTAGAAAAGTGACTGCCCCTTTAAATCCTGCTTATATTAGGAGGGGGTTCAAATTCCCCGTAGAAAAGTGACTGCCCCCTTAAATCCTGCTTATATTAGGAGGGGGTATAATTTCCCCGTAGAAAAGTGACTGCCCTATTAAATCCTGCTAATATGAGAAGGGGGTACAATTTCCCCGTAGAAAAGTGACTGCCCCTTATATCCTGCTTATATTAGGAGGGGTATAATTTCCCCGTAGAAAAGTGACTGCCTTTTTAAATCCTGCTTATATTAGGAGGGGGTATAATTTCCCCGTAGAAAAGTGACTGCCCCCTTAAATCCTACTTATATTAGGAGGGTGTACAGTTCCCCGAAGAGAAGTGACAGCCCCCTTATATCCTGCTTATATTAGGAGGGGGTACAAATTCCCCGTAGAAAAGTGACTGCCCTCTTAAATCCTTCTTATATTAGGAGGGGGTATAATATCCCCGTAGAAAAGTGACTGCCCCTTTAAATCCTGCTTATATTAGGAGGGATATAATTTCCCCGTAGAAAAGTGACTGCCCTATTAAATCCTGCTAATATGAGAAGGGGGTACAATTTCCCCGTAGAAAAGTGACTGCCCTATTAAATCCTGCTAATATGAGAAGGGGGGTACAATTTCCCCGTAGAAAAGTGACTGCCCCCTTATATCTTGCTTATATTAGGAGGGGGTTCAAATTCCCCGTAGAAAAGTGACTGCCCCCTTAAATCCTGCTTATATTAGGAGGGGGTATAATTTCCCCGTAGAAAAGTGACTGCCCCTTTAAATCCTGCTTATATTAGGAGGGGGTATAATTTCCCGTAGAAAAGTGACTGCCCTATTAAATCCTGCTAATATGAGAAGGGGGTACAATTTCCCCGTAGAAAAGTGACTGCCCCCTTATATCCTGCTTATATTAGGAGGGGGTACAAATTCCTCGTAGAAAAGTGACTGCCCTTTAAATCCTGCTTATATTAAGAGGGGGTATAATTTCCCCGTAGAAAAGTGACTGCCCTATTAAATCCTGCTAATATGAGAAGGGGGTACAATTTCCCGTAGAAAGGTGACTGCCCTATTAAATCCTGCTAATATGAGAAGGGGGTACAATTTCCCCGTAGAAAAGTGACTGCCCCCTTATATCCTGCTTATAATAGGAGGGGGTACAAATTCCCCGTAGAAAAGTGACTGCCCCCTTAAATCCTGCTTATATTAGGAGGGGTATAATTTCCCCGTAGAAAAGTGACTGCCCCTTTAAATCCTGCTTATATTTAAGGGGGTATAATTTCCCCGTAGAAAAGTGACTGCCCTATTAAATCCTGCTAATATGAGAAGGGGGTACAATTTCCCCGTAGAAAAGTGACTGCCCTATTAAATCCTGCTTATATTAGGAGGGGGTACAATTTTCCCGTAAAAAAAATTACTGCCCCCTTATATCCTGCTTATATTAGGAGGGGGTACAAATTCCCCGTAGAAAAGTGACTGCCCCCTTAAATCCTTCTTATATTAGGAGGGGGTATAATATCCCCGTAGAAAAGTGACTGCCCCTTTAAATCCTACTTATATTAGAAGGGGGTATAATTTCCCCGTAGAAAAGTGACTGCCCTATTAAATCCTGCTAATATGAGAAGGGGGTTCAATTTCCCCGTAGAAAAGTGACTGCCCTATTAAATCCTGCTAATATGAGAAGGGGGTACAATTTCCCCGTAGAAAAGTGACTGCCAACTTATAACATGCTTATATTAGGAGGGGGTACAAATTCCCCGTAGAAAAGTGACTGCCCTATTAAATCCTGCTTATATTAGGAGGGGTATAATTTCCCCGTAGAAAAGTGACTGCCCGTTAAAATCCTGCTTATATTAGGAGGTGGTATAATTTCCCCGTAGAAAAGTGACTGCCCTATTAAATCCTGCTAATATGAGAAGGGGGTACAATTTCCCCGTAGAAAAGTGACTGCCCTATTAAATCCTGCTTATATTAGGAGGGGGTACAATTTCCCCGTAGAAAAGTGACTGCCCCCTTATATCCTGCTTATATTAGGAGGGGGTACAAATTCCCCGTAGAAAAGTGACTGTCCCCTTAAATGCTTCTTATATTAGGAGGGGTATAATATCCCCGTAGAAAAGTGACTGCCCCTTTAAATCCTGCATATATTAGGAGGGGGTATAATTTCCCCGTAGAAAAGTGACTGCCCTATTAAATCCTGCTAATATGAGAAGGGGGTACAATTTCCCCGTAGAAAAGTGACTGCCCTATTAAATCCTGCTAATATGAGAAAAGGGTACAATTTCCCCGTAGAAAAGTGACTGCCCCTTATATCCTGCTTATATTAGGAGGGGGTACAAATTCCCCGTAGAAAAGTGACTGCCCCCTTAAATCCTGCTTATATTAGGAGGGGTATAATTTCCCCGTAGAAAAGTGACTGCCCCTTTAAATCCTGCTTATATTTAAGGGGGTATAATTTCCCCGTAGAAAAGTGACTGCCCTATTAAATCCTGCTAATATGAGAAGGGGGTACAATTTCCCCGTAGAAAAGTGACTGCCCTATTAAATCCTGCTTATATTAGGAGGGGGTACAATTTTCCCGTAAAAAAAATTACCGGCCCTTTATATCCTGCTTATATTAGGAGGGGGTACAAATTCCCCGTAGAAAAGTGACTGCCCCCTTAAATCCTTCTTATATTAGGAGGGGGTATAATATCCCCGTAGAAAAGTGACTGCCCCTTTAAATCCTACTTATATTAGAAGGGGGTATAATTTCCCCGTAGAAAAGTGACTGCCCTATTAAATCCTGCTAATATGAGAAGGGGGTTCAATTTCCCCGTAGAAAAGTGACTGCCCTATTAAATCCTGCTAATATGAGAAGGGGGTACAATTTCCCCGTAGAAAAGTGACTGCCCCCTTATAACATGCTTATATTAGGAGGGGGTACAAATTCCCCGTAGAAAAGTGACTGCCCTATTAAATCCTGCTTATATTAGGAGGGGTATAATTTCCCCGTAGAAAAGTGACTGCCCGTTAAAATCCTGCTTATATTAGGAGGTGGTATAATTTCCCCGTAGAAAAGTGACTGCCCTATTAAATCCTGCTAATATGAGAAGGGGGTACAATTTCCCCTTAGAAAAGTGACTGCCCTATTAAATCCTGCTTATATTAGGAGGGGGTACAATTTCCCCGTAGAAAAGTGACTGCCCCCTTATATCCTGCTTATATTAGGAGGGGGTACAAATTCCCCGTAGAAAAGTGACTGCCCCCTTAAATGCTTCTTATATTAGGAGGGGTATAATATCCCCGTAGAAAAGTGACTGCCCCTTTAAATCCTGCATATATTAGGAGGGGGTATAATTTCCCCGTAGAAAAGTGACTGCCCTATTAAATCCTGCTAATATGAGAAGGGGGTACAATTTCCCCGTAGAAAAGTGACTGCCCTATTAAATCCTGCTAATATGAGAAAAGGGTACAATTTCCCCGTAGAAAAGTGACTGCCCCTTATATCCTGCTTATATTAGGAGGGGGTACAAATTCCCCGTAGAAAAGTGACTGCCCCCCTAAATCCTGCTTATATTAGGAGGGGTATAATTTCCCCGTAGAAAAGTGACTGCCCCTTTAAATCCTGCTTATATTTAAGGGGGTATAATTTCCCCGTAGAAAAGTGACTGCCCTATCAAATCCTGCTAATATGAGAAGGGGGTACAATTTCCAAGTAGAAAAGTGACTGCCCCCTTATATCATGCTTATATTAGGAGGGGGTACAAATTCCCCGTAGAAAAGTGACTGCCCCCTTAAATCCTGCTTATATTAGGAGGGGTATAATTTCCCCGTAGAAAAGTGACTGCCCCTTCAAATCCTGCTTATATTAGGAGGGGGTATAATTTCCCCGTAGAAAAGTGACTGCCCTATTAAAACCTGCTAAAATGAGAAGGGGGTACAATTTCTCCGTAGAAAAGTGACTGCCCTATTAAATCCTGCTTATATTAGGAGGGGGTACAATTTCCCCGTAGAAAAGTGACTGCCCTATTAAATCCTGCTAATATGAGAAGGGGGTACAATTTCCCCGTAGAAAAGTGACTGCCCCTTATATCCTGCTTATATTAGGAGGGGTATAATTTCCCCGTAGAAAAGTGACTGCCTTTTTAAATCCTGCTTATATTAGGAGGGGGTATAATTTCCCCGTAGAAAAGTGACTGCCTTTTTAAATCCTGCTTATATTAGGAGGGGGTATAATTTCCCCGTAGAAAAGTGACTGCCCTATTAAATCCTGCTTATATTAGGAGGGGGTACAATTTCCCCGTAGAAAAGTGACTGCCCCCTTATATCATGCTTATATTAGGAGGGGGTACAAATTCCCCGTAGAAAAGTGACTGCCCCCTTAAATCCTGCTTATATTAGGAGGGGTATAATTTCCCCGTAGAAAAGTGACTGCCCGTTAAAATCCTGCATATATTAGGAGGTGGTATAATTTCCCCGTAGAAAAGTGACTGCCCTATTAAATCCTGCTAATATGAGAAGGGGTACAATTTCCCCGTAGAAAGTGTCTACCCCCTTAAATCCTGCTTATATTAGGAGGGGTATAATTTCCCCGTAGAAAAGTGACTGCCCCTTTAAATCCTGCTTATATTAGGAGGGGGTATAATTTCCCCGTAGAAAAGTGACTGCCCCTTTAAATCCTGCTTATATTAGGAGGGGGTATAATTTCCCGTAGAAAAGTGACTGCCCTATTAAATCCTGCTAATATGAGAAGGGGGTACAATTTCCCCGTAGAAAAGTGACTGCCCTATTAAATCCTGCTAATATGAGAAGGGGGGTACAATTTCCCCGTAGAAAAGTGACTGCCCTATTAAATCCTGCTAATATGAGAAGGGGGTACAATTTCCCCGTAGAAAAGTGACTGCCCCTTATATCCTGCTTATATTAGGAGGGGGTATAATATCCCCGTAGAAAAGTGACTGCCCCTTTAAATCCTGCTTATATTAGGAGGGATATAATTTCCCCGTAGAAAAGTGACTGCCCTATTAAATCCTGCTAATATGAGAAGGGGGTACAATTTCCCCGTAGAAAAGTGACTGCCCTATTAAATCCTGCTAATATGAGAAGGGGGGTACAATTTCCCCGTAGAAAAGTGACTGCCCCCTTATATCCTGCTTATATTAGGAGGGGGTTCAAATTCCCCGTAGAAAAGTGACTGCCCCTTTAAATCCTGCTTATATTAGGAGGGGGTATAATTTCCCCGTAGAAAAGTGACTGCCCCTTTAAATCCTGCTTATATTAGGAGGGGGTATAATTTCCCGTAGAAAAGTGACTGCCCTATTAAATCCTGCTAATATGAGAAGGGGGTACAATTTCCCCGTAGAAAAGTGACTGCCCCCTTATATCCTGCTTATATTAGGAGGGGGTACAAATTCCCCGTAGAAAAGTGACTGCCCTTTAAATCCTGCTTATATTAAGAGGGGGTATAATTTCCCCGTAGAAAAGTGACTGCCCTATTAAATCCTGCTAATATGAGAAGGGGGTACAATTTCCCGTAGAAAGGTGACTGCCCTATTAAATCCTGCTAATATGAGAAGGGTGTACAATTTCCCCGTAGAAAAGTGACTGCCCCCTTATATCCTGCTTATAATAGGAGGGGGTACAAATTCCCCGTAGAAAAGTGACTGCCCCCTTAAATCCTGCTTATATTAGGAGGGGTATAATTTCCCCGTAGAAAAGTGACTGCCCCTTTAAATCCTGCTTATATTTAAGGGGGTATAATTTCCCCGTAGAAAAGTGACTGCCCCTTTCAATCCTGCGAATATGAGAAGGGGGTACAATTTCCCTGTAGAAAAGTGACTGCCCTATTAAATCCTGCTTATATTAGGAGGGGGTACAATTTCCCCGTAGAAAAGTGACTGCCCCCTTATATCCTGCTTATATTGGGAGGGGGTACAAATTCCCCGTAGAAAAGTGACTGCCCCCTTAAATCCTGCTTATATTAGGAGGGGGTACAATTTCCCCGTAGAAAAGTGACTGCCCCCTTATATCCTGCTTATATTAGGAGGGGGTACAATTTCCCCGTAGAAAAGTGACTGCCCTATTAAATCCTGCTAATATTAGAAGGGGGTACAATTTCCCCGTAGAAAAGTGACTGCTTCCTTATATCCTGCTTATATTAGGAGGGGGTACAATTTCCCCGTAGAAAAGTGACTGCCCTTTAAATCCTGCTTATATTAGGAGGGGGTATAATTTCCCCGTAGAAAAGTGACTGCCCTATTAAATCCTGCTAATATGAGAAGGGGGTACAATTTCCCCGTAGAAAAGTGACTGCCCTATTAAATCCTGCTAATATGAGAAGAGGGTACAATTTTCCCTAGAAAAGTGACTGCCCCCTTATATCCTGCTTATATTAGGAGGGGGTACAAATTCCCCGTAGAAAAATGACTACCCCCTTAAATCCTGCATATATTAGGAGGGGTATAATTTCCCCGTAGAAAAGTGACTGCCCCTTCAAATCCTGCTTATATTAGGAGGGGGTATAATTTCCCCGTAGAAAAGTGACTGCCCTATTAAAACCTGCTAATATGAGAAGGGGGTACAATTTCTCCGTAGAAAAGTGACTGCCCTCTTAAATCCTGCTTATATTAGGAGGGGGTACAATTTCCCCGTAGAAAAGTGACTGCCCTATTAAATCCTGCTAATATGAGAAGGGGGTACAATCTCCCCGTAGAAATGTGACTGCCCCCTTATATCCTGCTTATATTAGGAGGGGTATAATTTCCCCGTAGAAAAGTGACTGCCTTTTTAAATCCTGCTTATATTAGGAGGGGGTACAAATTCCCCGTAGAAAAATGACTACCCCCTTAAATCCTGCATATATTAGGAGGGGTATAATTTCCCCGTAGAAAAGTGACTGCCCCTTCAAATCCTGCTTATATTAGGAGGGGGTACAATTTCCCCGTAGAAAAGTGACTGCCCTTTAAATCCTGCTTATATTAGGAGGTGGTATAATTTCCCCGTAGAAAAGTGACTGCCCTATTAAATCCTGCTAATATGAGAAGGGGGTACAATTTCCCCGTAGAAAAGTGACTGCCCTATCAAATCCTGCTAATATGAGAAGGGGGTACAATTTCCAAGTAGAAAAGTGACTGCCCCCTTATATCATGCTTATATTAGGAGGGGGTACAAATTCCCCGTAGAAAAGTGACTGCCCCCTTAAATCCTGCTTATATTAGGAGGGGTATAATTTCCCCGTAGAAAAGTGACTGCCCCTTCAAATCCTGCTTATATTAGGAGGGGGTATAATTTCCCCGTAGAAAAGTGACTGCCCTATTAAAACCTGCTAAAATGAGAAGGGGGTACAATTTCTCCGTAGAAAAGTGACTGCCCTATTAAATCCTGCTTATATTAGGAGGGGGTACAATTTCCCCGTAGAAAAGTGACTGCCCTATTAAATCCTGCTAATATGAGAAGGGGGTACAATTTCCCCGTAGAAAAGTGACTGCCCCTTATATCCTGCTTATATTAGGAGGGGTATAATTTCCCCGTAGAAAAGTGACTGCCTTTTTAAATCCTGCTTATATTAGGAGGGGGTATAATTTCCCCGTAGAAAAGTGACTGCCCTATTAAATCCTGCTTATATTAGGAGGGGGTACAATTTCCCCGTAGAAAAGTGACTGCCCCCTTATATCATGCTTATATTAGGAGGGGGTACAAATTCCCCGTAGAAAAGTGACTGCCCCCTTAAATCCTGCTTATATTAGGAGGGGTATAATTTCCCCGTAGAAAAGTGACTGCCCGTTAAAATCCTGCATATATTAGGAGGTGGTATAATTTCCCCGTAGAAAAGTGACTGCCCTATTAAATCCTGCTAATATGAGAAGGGGTACAATTTCCCCGTAGAAAGTGTCTACCCCCTTAAATCCTGCTTATATTAGGAGGGGGTACAATTTCCCCGTTGAAAAGTGACTGCCCCCTTATATCCTTCTTATATTAGGAGGGGGTACAAATTCCCCGAAGAAAAGTGACTGCCCCCTTAAATGCTTCTTATATTAGGAAGGGTATAATATCCCCGTAGAAAAGTGACAGCCCCTTTAAATCCTGCGTATATATTAAGAGGGGGTATAATTTCCCCGTAGAAAAGTGACTGCCCTATTTAATCCTGCTTATATTAGGAGGGGGTATAATTTCCCCGTAGAAAAGTGACTGCCCCATTAAATCCTGCTAATATTAGAAGGGGGTACAATTTCCCCGTAGAAAAGTGACTGCCCCCTTAAATCCTGCTTATATTAGGAGGGGTATAATTTCCCCGTAGAAAAGTGACTGCCCTATTAAATCCTGCTAATATGAGAAGGGGGTACAATTTCCCCGTAGAAAAGTGACTGCCCCTTATATCCTGCTTATATTAGGAGGGGTATAATTTCCCCGTAGAAAAGTGACTGCCTTTTTAAATCCTGCTTATATTAGGAGGGGGTATAATTTCCCCGTAGAAAAGTGACTGCCCCCTTAAATCCTACTTATATTAGGAGGGTGTACAGTTCCCCGAAGAGAAGTGACAGCCCCCTTATATCCTGCTTATATTAGGAGGGGGTACAAATTCCCCGTAGAAAAGTGACTGCCCTCTTAAATCCTTCTTATATTAGGAGGGGGTATAATATCCCCGTAGAAAAGTGACTGCCCCTTTAAATCCTGCTTATATTAGGAGGGATATAATTTCCCCGTAGAAAAGTGACTGCCCTATTAAATCCTGCTAATATGAGAAGGGGGTACAATTTCCCCGTAGAAAAGTGACTGCCCTATTAAATCCTGCTAATATGAGAAGGGGGGTACAATTTCCCCGTAGAAAAGTGACTGCCCCCTTATATCCTGCTTATATTAGGAGGGGGTTCAAATTCCCCGTAGAAAAGTGACTGCCCCCTTAAATCCTGCTTATATTAGGAGGGGGTATAATTTCCCCGTAGAAAAGTGACTGCCCCTTTAAATCCTGCTTATATTAGGAGGGGGTATAATTTCCCGTAGAAAAGTGACTGCCCTATTAAATCCTGCTAATATGAGAAGGGGGTACAATTTCCCCGTAGAAAAGTGACTGCCCCCTTATATC
This sequence comes from Lepisma saccharinum, assembly GCF_977018435.1. Lineage (NCBI taxonomy): Eukaryota > Metazoa > Arthropoda > Insecta > Zygentoma > Lepismatidae > Lepisma > Lepisma saccharinum. Next base: position 47,070 of record NW_028143720.1, read on the forward strand.
CTGCTTATATTAGGAGGGGGTACAAATTCCCCGTAGAAAAGTGACTGCCCTTTAAATCCTGCTTATATTAAGAGGGGGTATAATTTCCCCGTAGAAAAGTGACTGCCCTATTAAATCCTGCTAATATGAGAAGGGGGTACAATTTCCCGTAGAAAGGTGACTGCCCTATTAAATCCTGCTAATATGAGAAGGGGGTACAATTTCCCCGTAGAAAAGTGACTGCCCCCTTATATCCTGCTTATAATAGGAGGGGGTACAAATTCCCCGTAGAAAAGTGACTGCCCCCTTAAATCCTGCTTATATTAGGAGGGGTATAATTTCCCCGTAGAAAAGTGACTGCCCCTTTAAATCCTGCTTATATTTAAGGGGGTATAATTTCCCCGTAGAAAAGTGAGTGCCCTATTAAATCCTGCTTATATTAGGAGGGGGTACAATTTTCCCGTAAAAAAAATTACTGCCCCCTTATATCCTGCTTATATTAGGAGGGGGTACAAATTCCCCGTAGAAAAGTGACTGCCCCCTTAAATCCTTCTTATATTAGGAGGGGGTATAATATCCCCGTAGAAAAGTGACTGCCCCTTTAAATCCTACTTATATTAGAAGGGGGTATAATTTCCCCGTAGAAAAGTGACTGCCCTATTAAATCCTGCTAATATGAGAAGGGGGTTCAATTTCCCCGTAGAAAAGTGACTGCCCTATTAAATCCTGCTAATATGAGAAGGGGGTACAATTTCCCCGTAGAAAAGTGACTGCCCCCTTATAACATGCTTATATTAGGAGGGGGTACAAATTCCCCGTAGAAAAGTGACTGCCCTATTAAATCCTGCTTATATTAGGAGGGGTATAATTTCCCCGTAGAAAAGTGACTGCCCGTTAAAATCCTGCTTATATTAGGAGGTGGTATAATTTCCCCGTAGAAAAGTGACTGCCCTATTAAATCCTGCTAATATGAGAAGGGGGTACAATTTCCCCGTAGAAAAGTGACTGCCCTATTAAATCCTGCTTATATTAGGAGGGGGTACAATTTCCCCGTAGAAAATTGACTGCCCCCTTATATCCTGCTTATATTAGGAGGGGGTACAAATTCCCCGTAGAAAAGTGACTGCCCCCTTAAATGCTTCTTATATTAGGAGGGGTATAATATCCCCGTAGAAAAGTGACAGCCCCTTTAAATCCTGCATATATTAGGAGGGGGTATAATTTCCCCGTAGAAAAGTGACTGCCCTATTAAATCCTGCTAATATGAGAAGGGGGTACAATTTCCCCGTAGAAAAGTGACTGCCCTATTAAATCCTGCTAATATGAGAAAAGGGTACAATTTCCCCGTAGAAAAGTGACTGCCCTTTAAATCCTGCTTATATTAAGAGGGGGTATAATTTCCCCGTAGAAAAGTGACTGCCCTATTAAATCCTGCTAATATGAGAAGGGGGTACAATTTCCCGTAGAAAGGTGACTGCCCTATTAAATCCTGCTAATATGAGAAGGGTGTACAATTTCCCCGTAGAAAAGTGACTGCCCCCTTATATCCTGCTTATAATAGGAGGGGGTACAAATTCCCCGTAGAAAAGTGACTGCCCCCTTAAATCCTGCTTATATTAGGAGGGGTATAATTTCCCCGTAGAAAAGTGACTGCCCCTTTAAATCCTGCTTATATTTAAGGGGGTATAATTTCCCCGTAGAAAAGTGACTGCCCCTTTCAATCCTGCGAATATGAGAAGGGGGTACAATTTCCCTGTAGAAAAGTGACTGCCCTATTAAATCCTGCTTATATTAGGAGGGGGTACAATTTCCCCGTAGAAAAGTGACTGCCCCCTTATATCCTGCTTATATTGGGAGGGGGTACAAATTCCCCGTAGAAAAGTGACTGCCCCCTTAAATCCTGCTTATATTAGGAGGGGGTACAATTTCCCCGTAGAAAAGGGACTGCCCCCTTATATCCTGCTTATATTAGGAGGGGGTACAATTTCCCGTAGAAAAGTGACTGCCCTATTATATCCTGCTAATATTAGAAGGGGGTACAATTTCCCCGTAGAAAAGTGACTGCTTCCTTATATCCTGCTTATATTAGGAGGGGGTACAATTTCCCCGTAGAAAAGTGACTGCCCTTTAAATCCTGCTTATATTAGGAGGGGGTATAATTTCCCCGTAGAAAAGTGACTGCCCTATTAAATCCTGCTAATATGAGAAGGTGGTACAATTTCCCCGTAGAAAAGTGACTGCCCTATTAAATCCTGCTAATATGAGAAGGGGGTACAATTTCTCCGTAGAAAAGTGACTGCCCTCTTAAATCCTGCTTATATTAGGAGGGGGTACAATTTCCCCGTAGAAAAGTGACTGCCCTATTAAATCCTGCTAATATGAGAAGGGGGTACAATTTCCCCGTAGAAATGTGACTGCCCCCTTATATCCTGCTTATATTAGGAGGGGTATAATTTCCCCGTAGAAAAGTGACTGCCTTTTTAAATCCTGCTTATATTAGGAGGGGGTATAATTTCCCCGTAGAAAAGTGACTGCCCTATCAAATCCTGCTAATATGAGAAGGGGGTACAATTTCCAAGTAGAAAAGTGACTGCCCCCTTATATCATGCTTATATTAGGAGGGGGTACAAATTCCCCGTAGAAAAGTGACTGCCCCCTTAAATCCTGCTTATATTAGGAGGGGTATAATTTCCCCGTAGAAAAGTGACTGCCCCTTCAAATCCTGCTTATATTAGGAGGGGGTATAATTTCCCCGTAGAAAAGTGACTGCCCTATTAAAACCTGCTAAAATGAGAAGGGGGTACAATTTCTCCGTAGAAAAGTGACTGCCCTATTAAATCCTGCTTATATTAGGAGGGGGTACAATTTCCCCGTAGAAAAGTGACTGCCCTATTAAATCCTGCTAATATGAGAAGGGGGTACAATTTCCCCGTAGAAAAGTGACTGCCCCTTATATCCTGCTTATATTAGGAGGGGTATAATTTCCCCGTAGAAAAGTGACTGCCTTTTTAAATCCTGCTTATATTAGGAGGGGGTATAATTTCCCCGTAGAAAAGTGACTGCCCTATTAAATCCTGCTTATATTAGGAGGGGGTACAATTTCCCCGTAGAAAAGTGACTGCCCCCTTATATCATGCTTATATTAGGAGGGGGTACAAATTCCCCGTAGAAAAGTGACTGCCCCCTTAAATCCTGCTTATATTAGGAGGGGTATAATTTCCCCGTAGAAAAGTGACTGCCCGTTAAAATCCTGCATATATTAGGAGGTGGTATAATTTCCCCGTAGAAAAGTGACTGCCCTATTAAATCCTGCTAATATGAGAAGGGGTACAATTTCCCCGTAGAAAGTGTCTACCCCCTTAAATCCTGCTTATATTAGGAGGGGGTACAATTTCCCCGTTGAAAAGTGACTGCCCCCTTATATCCTTCTTATATTAGGAGGGGGTACAAATTCCCCGAAGAAAAGTGACTGCCCCCTTAAATGCTTCTTATATTAGGAAGGGTATAATATCCCCGTAGAAAAGTGACAGCCCCTTTAAATCCTGCTTATATTAGGAGGGGGTATAATTTCCCCGTAGAAAAGTGACTGCCCTATTTAATCCTGCTTATATTAGGAGGGGGTATAATTTCCCCGTAGAAAAGTGACTGCCCCATTAAATCCTGCTAATATTAGAAGGGGGTACAATTTCCCCGTAGAAAAGTGACTGCCCCCTTAAATCCTGCTTATATTAGGAGGGGTATAATTTCCCCGTAGAAAAGTGACTGCCCCTTTAAATCCTGCTTATATTAGGAGGGTTTATAATTTCCCCGTAGAAAAGTGACTGCCCTATTAAATCCTGCTTATATTAGGAGGGGGTATAATTTCCCCGTAGAAAAGTGACTGCCCCATTAAATCCTGCTAATATTAGAAGGGGGTACAATTTCCTCGTAGAAAAGTGACTGCCCCCTTATATCCTGCTTATATTAGGAGGGGGTACAATTTCCCCGTAGAAAAGTGACTGCCCCCTTATATCCTGCTTATATTAGGAGGGGGTACAAATTCCCCGTAGAAAAGTTACTGCCCCCTTAAATCCTTCTTATATTAGGAGGGGGTATAATATCCCCGTAGAAAGTGACTGCCCCTTTAAATCCTGCTTATATTAGGAGGGGGTATAATTTTCCCGTAGAAAAGTGACTGCCCTATTAAATCCTGCTACTATGAGAAGTGGGTACAATTTCCCCGTAGAAAAGTGACTGCCCTATTAAATCCTGCTAATATGAGAAGGGGATACAATTTCCCCGTAGAAAAGTGACTGCCCCCTTAAATCCTGCTTATATTAGGAGGGGTATAATTTCCCCGTAGAAAAGTGACTGCCCTTTTAAATCCTGCTTATATTAGGAGGGGGTATAATTTCCCCGGAGAAAAGTGACTGCCCCCTTAAATCCTGCTTATATTAGGAGGGGGTATAATTTCCCCGTAGAAAAGTGACTGCCCCCTTAAATCCTGCTTATATTAGGAGGGGGTATAATTTCCCCGTAGAAAAGTGACTGCCCCTTTTATCTTTAATATATATGGAGGGGGTACAAATTTCCCCCTAGAAGTGTTACTGTACTAATAATTAGTTCTTACATGAGAAATTGCATACAAAATGCTACGGGGAAAAGTTGCTGCTTACTTAATTTACTTCACAAAACAGTAGGGAAATTAGATGTACTATATTGTCGTATAAAGCCTTTATAACTCTGGTATGTGGCTCATCATTGACTTAATTATTACGTACAACTTTCTCATTTGAATGTTCATCAAAACATTTGAATGAGTCTACCATTTGAGTAGGGTGATAAAGGTTTCCTGGGTTCAATACCCGGTGGAGGCACATAGTAATTCGGATCCAACTTTAAACTGTGGGTCCATTCTTGATTAGACTTAGTGTGCATAAATTAAAACGCTAACTCAATCAATCCATCAATCAAGACATTTGAATTGCATTTTCTTGAAACATTTTGGACAACAAATTTGTACACAATGTGTGTGTGTACTGTCACAAATAAATAGGTTTCTCATCATAAAAATACTTCTTATATAATCTATGCATAACTAACAAAAAGTAAAACACTTTGTCCCTTGTGGTAATTATATTTATTTGAAAAGCACGACGAGAGCCCGTAGAAGCGATATTTTAACATGGAAATATTTTATAACTTGTAAAATATAATTGAAAGTGGTTGCTTCCACATATCCGTAGTAACTCTCGAATTTAAAAATTACATTGATGCATTTTATGATAGAACCTTTGATCAATTTTTAAAATAATCGAATACACACGTTATTCGTGTTATGAGGTTGATAAATCATAATTTTGTTACACAGAAACATATATTACATATAAACATACTTAC
>NW_028143721.1:0-52308 GCF_977018435.1 Lepisma saccharinum
ACCAGCTTAGTAGTATTGATCTGCGCCAACGTCTGTTGCTATTTAATATTCGCAATTAATTTGTATGTACTTATAACTAATTTGCACGGGTTTTAATTAATTTGCACGTACTTAGAATTCATTTGCAAGTACTTAGAATACTTTACATTTATGTATTTGTATGTTTATAACTTTTTATGAATATATAATTATTTATTTTATGAAAAATATGTATATAGAAGGTAATTAGAGGTACTAAACGCTATGCATATGGTTTTATATTCATTACTGCAAAGTATGTAATGTATCAATCGATAATATTAATGTTTATAATATTGAAAATAAGAGTTTATGGTTTATGAACGCTGGTAATGGTACGAAAGAAGACGGTTCCGGTACTCGAACCCGCGATATGGAATATTATTAATTAGTACTATGTAATAATGTATGTTATTATGGTATGAAAGACGATGGTACGACACGCTAGACAGAATACTGTCTCCGAATCTCGACTCCGCGCAGGTAGAGGAGAAAGGAATTTGGGGAGTGTGCGTTCAAGGTCAAATGACGTCACAACGTCAGAACAAAGAAGGAACCCAATTGACCAATCAGAGAACGCGTCGGTAGATTTTCAGAAGCGGTTTTTTTTCAAGGTTAACCAGTACGCAAGAACAGGGGAAAGCTATGCAATACTGTAGGGCAGGGGAGGGATTGATCCAGACAACAAAGGATGTCTGGAATGCGCAGCAAGGGTCAAATCTCTGAAGCTATGCGTCGCTTGTAGAACTGGTTTCCGCCGCCAATTAATATTCCGCTCAGGGTTGCCCCAAGGCACAGGACGCTTTAGCGCAGGTTTTTTTTTTATCTGTACTATGAAGAAGGGAGAGCTATCAGGGACGGGGCCTACAGTTTTCACTATTTGCTTTTATCACGGGGTAACGAACCTAGGACCCTTTGATTATTGATTTAGGTAGTAAATGTATGTTACTGTGTGCTATTTAACTTAATTTTGAGTTTATTTTTTACCAAACTTTGACTTTATGTCAAAACATTTTCACAGCTTATCTTTATTTTTACAAAAATAACACTATTTGTACTATTCAGGCAACATTTTTTATTAAATTTTGGACTCGCAGACATTTTTTCAACTTTTAACTTATTATTTTACAACTTGATATTAATTTTTTACCAAAATAACACAATTTCAGCTGTTCAGGCAACATTTTTTATTAAATTTTGGACTCACAAAGACATTTTTACAACTTTTTAACTTATTATTTTACAATTTTATACCTATTTTTACCAAAATAACACTATTTATACTATTCAGGAAAGACTTTTAGTTATATTTTCGACACACAAAGTGTGTTTTTCAACTTCTATCTGTTTATTTCACAAGTTTAGGCTTATTTTTACCAAAATAACACTATTTATACTATTCAGGAAAGACTTTTAGTTATATTTTGGATGCAAAAGTGTGTTTTTTCAACTTCTATCTGTTTATTTCACAAGTTTAGGCTTATTATTACCAAAATAATACAATTCAATCTGTTCAGGAAAGACTTTTAGTTCTCAACTGCTATCTGTTTATTTCACAAGTCTAGGCTTATTATTACCAAAATAACACAATTCAATCTGTTCAGGAAAGACTTGTAGTTACATTTTCGACACACTAAGTGTGTGTTCTCAACTTCTATTTGTTTATTTCACAAGTTTAGCCTAATATTACTCAAATAACACAATTTAATCCAGTCAGGAAGGATTTGTTATTATATTTTGGATGCACAAAGAGATGTTTTCAACTTTTTTTCTGATTTTTTGCAGGGTATGTATTAATTTTTATTTATTTTGTTTTGTATTATATATACATTTACAACTTTTTAACTTATTATTTTACAATTTTATACCTATTTTTACCAAAATAACACTATTTATACTATTCAGGAAAGACTTTTAGTTAAATTTTGGACTCACAAAGTGTGTGTTCTCAACTTTGAATTTATTATTTACAAGTTCAGGCTTATTTTTTACTCAAATAACACAATTTAAGCTATTCAGACAGAAGTGTTTATTTCATTGTGCATTTACAAAGAGATATTTTCAACTTTTAACTTACTATTTACAAGTTCAGGCTTATTTTTTACTCTAACAACACAATTTCATTTATTTAGGCAACATTGTTTATTACATTTTGGGCTAGCAGACACTTCTTTTATTTGTTACTTATTATTTTACAATTTTATACCTATTTTTAACCTAAATAACACTATTTATACTATTAAGGAAAGATTTTTAGTTATATTTTCGACACACAAAGTGTGTGTTCTCAACTTTTATCTGTTTATTTCACAAGTTTAGCCTAATATTTACTCAAATAACACGATTTGAACGTGTTTTTTTATTACATTTTGGACACACACGCACTCACACACACACATCCACACACACACAGATATATTTTCCAAGTTTACAGGATTATTCTCTAGTTTACTCAAATAACACAATTTAGATGTGTTTTGAATTAAATTTTGTACACATGAAGTGTGTTTAGTCAAGTTTTACCCTTTTATTTTACAAGTTTGGGCTTAATATTACTCAAATAACACAATTTAATCCAGTCAGGAAGGATTTGTTATTATATTTTGGATGCACAAAGAGATGTTTTCAACTTTTTTACTGATTTTTTTGCAGGGTATGTATTAATTTGTATTTATTTTGTTTTGTATCATATATACATTTACAAATTTTTAACTTAGAGTTTAGTATTTATTTAAATCTTTTCAAAAACACTAAAGAAAAAGTACTTTTAGCTAAAATGTAAGCCACAGAATATATTATTATTATTATTATTATTATTATTATTATTAAGGTTTACTGATTTCCACTATGCTATTTTTGGTTCTGTATTTCTATATGTATTTATTTAGGTCAGGTTACGCCTGCTACGTAGGAAAGTTTGTTTATTTTAGAGTTTGCTGAGTATTTTGTTACTTTTATACTAGGTAAAGTTTTCTAAATATATCAGGTAGGGCTCCATCCATATACTTTTGTTTTTGCTGTTTGGAGATGATGCGATCAGCATCACTCTCCATCTGCTTTTTATTTTATGTACCCAATATTATTTTGAGGCTTAGTGAATTCTAGAGCCTATTTATGCAGGAGAGGGGGCTTGAAAATTTTGATCTCAGATAACCCACAACTATTTGTCAGAGTATTTTAAAGGATATTTTATATTTATTATGTGCCACTAGAATATCAAAGCTTGCTTAATTTTTATGTCTGTAACGCTGTTATTGTATTTCTAGCTAAGGCTTACTGGATAAAGTACACGAAATGTTTATCATTTCGACTATTTATTTTTATACGAGGCCAATTTTTTAGTGTAACGAAAATTATTGTGTGTCTATAAAGACTGAAATCTCTTTACCGATGGGTCCATAACTGAACGCTTACCAACATTGTTCCTTTTTTAAAAAATATATATATATAACCATTTATCAATATATTCTCAATTCACGGGACAAGACGAAGTTCACAGACGACTGACTATATGGACCATAGGTCCACTTGCTAAACTTTTTTCTATGCTAGAAGAATAATTTAGCCTTATAGCCTTTTTCAAGGTATTTTTGAAGTATTACTGGTTTTTTTGGGTGCATCAACACTTGGGTTATTTCCATTTGGTTTATTATAGGAGGCTACAATCACTATCTGGACACTGGAATCCTCTGATTGAAACTAAAACCTTAGGCTGTAACTAGGGACTTAGTATGTATATCGACAATTTATAGGACAACACGAACCTTACAAAGATTTGTAGGTGATGTAGGCCCACACGCCAGAGCTTTGTTAACCTGCAAGAAGCATTTACAGCTAATGCTACGAGGAAATGAGGTTGATTTTTTACTGTTTCACAAGAATGCTACTTTTTTATGCACCAAATATTTGCTTTTTCAAGTAACTACATGTACCAGAAGCACTTACAGGCCAAATCTAACTAGACTTCGACTTATTCTATATCAGGTGCTAAATTTATAAAGAACTATGATTGTGTATATTTCTGAGGAAGTACGCAAAAGCAGATTACCCGATTAAAGTATCTGAAAAACAGATTTTTCTATGCAAGTATATTTTTATTGACTGGATTATTTAACAGATCAAACAGGAAGACTGCAAAATTCATTAAATGTAGTTCTATCGTATAGGTGGTTTCAGAGATATGAAGAGAACAAATATAAGATTTCGCTTTTTTTGCTTCCGAGGCTAATCGCGACGCTAAGGGTAAATGGCGAGGAAATGTAACGGAGGAGAAACAGTCCCAAAAGTTATGGGCTGCATGTAAGTTAATACCACAGAGATATTACAGTAGATGTAGGTTCTACCACCAGAACATTTCTATCATAATAATACTGGTTATGCTGTACTGTTAGCTAAAGATGCTGATATTTGAGAAACTTAAAAGCTTATTTGCAAAATTTTAGATAAATAATTATCTGTTAGACTGTAAACATATTTTATATCCATTCTGCAAAAGATCCGATGACAAAATTTAAAAATTGTTATCGCCCAGACAGAGACTCGAACCTGGACAGATAGGTTAAAAGCCTAACGCTATACCAACTAAGCTATCTGGTCACAAGGTATTCTTTTCTTGAAAAGTTAGTTATGTTAAGAAATATATTGAAACACTTGAGAACACTCTTGGTCTGGTTCGACAGAGAAGGAGACAACATTTCCAAATTTTTACAGACTGGGTGTATTTTTCCACTATAGAGGCCTTCACTAATTCGAAACGCTAAAGTTCAGCTAGCTTCCAAAATTGAGGTAAAGATTGTGTTCGGCGAGATTAACAAGTTACAATTATATCCAGCTAAAACTCTCAGATTTACTGTACTAGCCAAGGTTTAGTAACATTTTCTTCACTTTAGTACAAATACCAAAGAAATAGGTATATTTTATTTATAATTTGACAAAATGTACTAGTATTTAATTCACAAAGTTAGGTAAAAAGCAGTATTTTTAAAAATATTGTTACTGCCTTCAAACTTTGTTATTTAGCCACTAACAACTGGTTTACACTGTTTGGCATCCTTTAAATAGGAAAAGAAGGAATTATTTGTTTAGTATTTTTACTACTTTATATTTATTTAAGAAAACAATTCTACAGTTTAACTTAATTTTAACAAATTGTTAATAATTTATATATCAAAGTTATGTTATTTAGAGTGTATGAAGGCGTATAAAGTTAATATTTGTACTTATCAGTTCAACTAACAATTATATTTTACACACAAAAGATAATGTTTACAGTTAAATTACTTGAATCAGAGAATAATATTTTACAGTAATTGATTCATTCAGCACTAGTCAGTACTTTTATGCATCAGAAAGTTTTCTTAATTTTCTATTACGCATGCTATTTTGGGCTATTCTTAAAATGTATTTCTAGGGCAAACTGGTTTAATTTTCTGCTTATAATGCAAAGTTGACAGTTTTCGCACAATGCATTGTACATTTGTTATATTCTCTACTTACAATCCAAATATTATGCTTATTTAATGTATAACTAACTAACTCTCTAGCCTTCTTAAACCCGAATGTTCATGGCTGCAGCAACTCATGCCTTTCATCTGTCCCTGTCCTGAGCAAGATCTATATACTTCTTTCCTTCCCTACCAATTTCCTTTAGGTCCATCTCTACATTATCCCTCCATCTTTGTTTTGGTCTTCCTATTGGTCTTTTACCATCAGGTTTCCCAACAAGAATCCTGTATACTCTTTTTTCCTCTCCCATTCGTACCACATGATCTACACACCTAAGTCTTCTTGATTTAATCATTCTAATACTATCTGGACATGAATACAAATTATGTACTTCTAAATTATGTAACCTTCTCCACTCATCTGTCTCCTCATCTGTTTTAGGCCCAAGTATTTTCCTAAGGATTTTATTTTCAAATATTCTCAATTTATGTTTCTTTCTCAATGTAAGGGACCAAGTTTATTTACTGTATTTAACTTTTATTTTTTTGTAATTAACAAAAATTAAAAGCTTATACTGTAGTTATTATATCTTTTTCTATCAGCTTATTTTGAAATCAATATTATTAGATATAGTCTTTGATTTATAACTATATTGCTTTTTTTATCAATTTATCTAAGAGTACACACAAACACATCTGTTCACACTTTTATGTACATAGATATGCCTTTTTTCAATATTTTAGTATGAAGATTGCACTTTAGCTATTTAAGCAAGTGTAGGAAAGGTAGGATTTCTGAGAATTTCTTGCAGGATTTTGTTGTCCAAGTATAGATGAGAACTGAGCTGGGAGACTGTTTTGAACCTTTTCATGAGAGTTTGCATGTGAACTGTATGCAAAGGCGTATAAAGTTAATATTTGTACTTATCAAAATTGTCAAATTCAAGCAGCAAGAGGAATACACAGAAACCAACATGGCATCCAGAAAGAGAAATCAATAGTCACACCCCTAGCACAGTTTAAAAAACTACATAGCTGAAACCTTAGAGAAACATAAAACTGCAAACACAATATATCTAGATTCTTCCAAGGCATAGGATAGAGTAAAAACATGGCTTGCTTATGGACGAACTTAACAACATAGGAATAAAATAGACAAGCAATCCTTTTTTTCAGTAGAAAATTCCAATTACTCAAGTAAGCTACGTCATACGTAGTACATAAGAAGAGCAAATTAACATCATCAGCAGTAAACCATCATGCAACGTCTACCTGCTGAAACAACTAAGTGAGTATAATTTATCAGAAAAATGCCTACATTTTAGCCTAATTTACCTCTACATTAATAATACTCCCAGAATACTAAGGCTTCAAAAGTGAACAGTAAGAATAATGTTCAGACTAAAGTATAGGGCATCTTGCAAAGGATTATTACTCCCTACATCTACAAGTCAATAACAGTTATTCTAAATACTACGAACTTGGACAAAATATAGTCAAATACACAACACAAAAAGAAAAATAATTACAAGTAAAACAGCAGACACTCAATATATCATACCATCAGGTAAAAATATTCTACAATAAACTGCCTCATAACATAAAACTGCTAACTCCCCAAAACATATACAAATACAATCAGTAAAAACTACTTGAAAAGGGAAAACTCTCTACAGTCTCACAGGGTTGATGTGAAATAACATCAAAACTTAGAAGCATGCACAGTCAATAGTGCTCAATTTGCATACAGTTCACATGCAAACTCTCATGAAAAGGTTCAAAACAGTCTCCCAGCTCAGTTCTCATCTATACTTGGACAACAAAATCCTGCAAGAAATTCTCAGAAATCCTACCTTTCCTACACTTGCTTAAATAGCTAAAGTGCAATCTTGATACTAAAATATTGAAAAAAGGCATATCTATGTACATAAAAGTGTGAACAGATGTGTTTGTCTGTGTGTACTCTTAGATAAATTGATAAAAAAAGCAATATAGTTATAAATCAAAGACTATATCTAATAATATTGATTTCAAAATAAGCTGATAGAAAAAGATATAATAACTACAGTATAAGCTTTTAATTTTTGTTAATTACAAAAAAATAAAAGTTAAATACAGTAAATAAACTTGGTCCCTTACATTGAGAAAGGAACATAAATTGAGAATATTTGAAAATAAAATCCTTAGGAAAATACTTGGGCCTAAAACAGATGAGGAGACAGATGAGTGGAGAAGGTTACATAATTTAGAAGTACATAATTTGTATTCATGTCCAGATAGTATTAGAATGATTAAATCAAGAAGACTTAGGTGTGTAGATCATGTGGTACGAATGGGAGAGGAAAGAAGAGTATACAGGATTCTTGTTGGGAAACCTGATGGTAAAAGACCAATAGGAAGACCAAAACAAAGATGAAGGGATAATGTAGAGGTGGACCTAAAGGAAATTGGTAGGGAAGGAAAGAAGTATATAGATCTTGCTCAGGACAGGGACAGATGAAAGGCATGAGTTGCTGCAGCCATGAACATTCGGGTTTAAGAAGGCTAGAGAGTTAGTTAGTTATACATTAAATAAGCATAATATTTGGATTGTAAGTAGAGAATATAACAAATGTGCAATGCATTGTGCGAAAACTGTCAACTTTGCATTATAAGCAGAAAATTAAACCAGTTTGCCCTAGAAATACATTTTAAGAATAGCCCAAAATAGCATGCGTAATAGAAAATTAAGAAAACTTTCTGATGCATAAAAGTACTGACTAGTGCTGAATGAATCAATTACTGTAAAATATTATTCTCTGATTCAAGTAATTTAACTGTAAACATTATCTTTTGTGTGTAAAATATAATTGTTAGTTGAACTGATAAGTACAAATATTAACTTTATACGCCTTCATACACTCTAAATAACATAACTTTGATATATAAATTAGTAACAATTTGTTAAAATTAAGTTAAACTGTAGAATTGTTTTCTTAAATAAATATAAAGTAGTAAAAATACTAAACAAATAATTCCTTCTTTTCCTATTTAAAGGATGCCAAACAGTGTAAACCAGTTGTTAGTGGCTAAATAACATAAAGTTTGAAGGCAGTAACAATATTTTTAAAAATACTGCTTTTTACCTAACTTTGTGAATTAAATACTAGTACATTTTGTCAAATTATAAATAAAATATACCTATTTCTTTGGTATTTGTACTAAAGTGAAGAAAATGTTACTAAACCTTGGCTAGTACAGTAAATCTGAGAGTTTTATCTGGATATAATTGTAACTTGTTAATCTCGCCAAACACAATCTTTACCTCAATTTTGGAAGCTAGCTGAACTTTAGCGTTTCGAATTAGTGAAGGCCTCTATAGTGGAAAAATACACCCCGTCTGTAAAAATTTGGAAATGTTGTCTCCTCTGTCGAACCAGACCAACAGTGTTCTCAAGTGTTTCAATATATTTCTTAACATAACTAACTTTTCAAGAAAAAAATACCTTGTGACCAGATAGCTTAGTTGGTATAGCGTTAGGCTTTTAACCTATCTGTCCAGGGTTCGAGTCTCTGTCTGGGCGATAACAATTTTTAAATTTTGTCATCGGATCTTTTGCAGAATGGATATAAAATATGTTTACAGTCTAACAGATTATTATTTATCTAAAATTTTGCAAATAAGCTTTTAAGTTTCTCAAATATCAGCATCTTTAGCTAACAGTACAGCATAACCAGTATTATTATGATAGAAATGTTCTAGTGGTAGAATCTACACCTACTGTAATATCTCTGTGGTATTAACTTACATGCAGCCCATAACTTTTGGGACTGTTTCTCCTCCGTTACATTTCCTGGCCATTTACCCTTAGCGTCGCAATTAGCCTCAGAAGCAAAAAAAGCGAAATCTTATATTTGTTCTTTTTATATCTCTGAAACCACCTATAGCTACTATAGAACTACATTTAATTAATTTTGCAGTCTTCCTGTTCGATCTGTTAAATAATCCAGTCAATAAAAATATACTTACATAGAAAAATCTGTTTTTCAGATACTTTAATCGGGTAATCTGCTCTTGCGTACTTCCTCAGAAATATACACAATCATAGTTCTTTATAAATTTAGCACCTGATATAGAATAAATCGAAGTCTAGTTAGATTTGGCCTGTAAGTGCTTCTGGTACATGTAGTTACTTGAAAAAGCAAATATTTGGTGCATAAAAAGTAGCATTCTTGTGAAACAGTAAAAAATCAACCTCATTTCCTCGTAGCATTAGCTGTAAATGATTCTTGCAGGTTAACAAAGCTCTGGCGTCTGGTACTACGTCACCTACAATCCTTTGTAAGGTTCGTGTTGTCCTATAAATTGTCGATATACATACTAAATCCCTAGTTACAGCCTAAGCTTTAAGTTTCAATCAGAGGATTTCAGTGTCCAGATAGTGATTGTAGCCTCGTATAATAAACCAAATAGAAATAACCCAAGTGTTGATGCACCCAAAAAACCAGTAATACTTCAAAAATACCTTGAAAAAGGCTATAAGGCTAAATTATTCTTCTAGCATAGAAAAAAGTTTAGCAAGTGGGCCTATGGTCCATATAGTCAGTCGTCTGTGAACTTCGTCTTGTCCTGTGAATTGAGAATATATTGATAAATGGTTATATATATATTTTTTAAAAAAGGAACAATGTTGGTAAGCGTTCAGTTATGGACCCATCGGTAAAAAGATTTCAGTCTTTATAGACACACAATAATTTTCGTTACACTAAAAAATTGGCCTCGTATAAAAGTAAATAGTCGAAATGATAAACATTTCGTGTACTTTATCCAGTAAGCCTTAGCTAGAAATACAATAACAGCGTTACAGACATAAAAATTAAGCAAGCTTTGATATTCTAGTGGCACATAATAAATATAAAATATCCTTTAAAATACTCTGACAAATAGTTGTGGGTTATCTGAGATCAAAATTTTCAAGCCCCCTCTCCTGCATAAATAGGCTCTAGAATTCACTAAGCCTCAAAATAATATTGGGTACATAAAATAAAAAGCAGATGGAGAGTGATGCTGATCGCATCATCTCCAAACAGCAAAAACAAAAGTATATGGATGGAGCCCTACCTGATATATTTAGAAAACTTTACCTAGTATAAAAGTAACAAAATACTCAGCAAACTCTAAAATAAACAAACTTTCCTACGTAGCACGCGTAACCTGACCTAAATAAATACATATAGAAATACAGAACCAAAAATAGCATAGTGGAAATCAGTAAACCTTAATAATAATAATAATAATATATTCTGTGGCTTACATTTTAGCTAAAAGTACTTTTTCTTTAGTGTTTTTGAAAAGATTTAAATAAATACTAAACTCTAAGTTAAAAATTTGTAAATGTATATATGATACAAAACAAAATAAATACAAATTAATACATACCCTGCAAAAAATCAGTAAAAAAGTTGAAAACATCTCTTTGTGCATCCAAAATATAATAACAAATCCTTCCTGACTGGATTAAATTGTGTTATTTGAGTAATATTAAGCCTAAACTTGTAAAATAAAAGGGTAAAACTTGACGAAACACACTTCATGTGTACAAAATTTAATTCAAAACACATCTAAATTGTGTTATTTGAGTAAACTAGAGAATAATCCTGTAAACTTGGAAAATATATCTGTGTGTGTGTGGATGTGTGTGTGTGAGTGCGTGTGTGTCCAAAATGTAATAAAAAAACACGTTCAAATCGTGTTATTTGAGTAAATATTAGGCTAAACTTGTGAAATAAACAAATAAAAGTTGAGAACACACACTTTGTGTGTCGAAAATATAACTAAAAATCTTTCCTGAACAGATTGAATTGTGTTATTTTGGTAATAATAAGCCTAAACTTGTGAAATAAACAGATAGAAGTTGAGAACACACACTTTGTGTGTCGAAAATATAATAAAAAATGTTGCCTGAATAGTATAAATAGTGTTATTTTGGTAAAAATTAACATAAAGTTGTAAAATAATTAGTTAAAAGTTGAAAAAATATCTTTGTGAGTCCAAAATTTAATAAAAAATGTTGCCTGAATAGTATAAATAGTGTTATTTTGATAAAAAATTAACATAAAATTGTAAAATAATAAGTTAAATTTGAAAAAAAATGTCTTTGTGAATCCAAAATTTAATGAAAAAATGTTGCCTGAATAGTATAAATAGTGTTATTTTGGTAAAAATTAACATAAAAATTGTAAAATAATAAGTTAAAAGTTGAAAAAAATGTATTTGTGAATCCAAAATTAAATGAAAAAATGTTGCCTGAATAGTATAAATAGTGTTATTTTGGTAAAAATTAACATAAAATTGTAAAATAATAAGTTAAAAGTTGAAAAAAATGTCTTTGTGAATCCAAAATTAATAAAAAATGTTGCCTGAATAGTACAAATAGTGTTATTTTTGTAAAAAATTAATATCAAGTTGTAAAATAATAAGTTAAAAGTTGAAAAATTGTCTTTGTGAGTCCAAGATTTAATAAAAAATGTTGCCTGAATAGTATAAATAGTGTTATTTTGTAAAAATAAGGATAAGCTGTGAAAATGTTCGACATAAAGTCAAAGTTTGGTAAAAAATAAACTCAAAATTAAGTTAAATAGCACACAGTAACATACATTTACTACCTAAATCAATAATCAAAGGGTCATAGGTTTGTTACCCCGTGATAAAAGCAAATGGTGAAAACTGTAGGCCCCGTCCCTGATAGCTCTCCCTTCTTCATAGTACAGATAAAAAAAAACCTGCGCTAAAGCGTCCTGTGCCTTGAAGGCAAACCTGAGCGGAATATTAATTGGCGGCGGAAACCAGTTCTACAAGCGACGCATAGCTTCAGAGATTTGACCCTTGCTGCGCATTCGCAGACATCCTTTGTTGTCTGGATCAATCCCTCCCCTGCCCTACAGTATTGCATATCTTTCCCCTGTTCTTGCGTACTGGTTAACCTTGAAAAAAAACCGGTTCTGAAAACCTACCGACGCGTTCTCTGATTGGTCAATCGGGTTCCTTCTTTGTCCTGGCGTTGTGACGTCATTTGACCTTGAACGCACACTCCCCAAATTTCTTTCTCGTCTACCTGCGCTGAATATTAATTCTTTCTCTCTGTCTGGCATCAGAGCGGAGTTGAGATTCGGAGACCTTATTCTGTCTAGCGTGTGAAACCATCGTGTTTCATAACGTAATGCAATTATTACATAGTACTAATTAATAATATTACATATCGCGGGTTCGAATACCGGGACCGTCCCCAATCGTAATTGGACCTGTACCTACACCCATTACCACCGTTCATAGCGGTTCATAAACCATAAACTCTTATTTTCAATATTATAAACATTAATATTAACATTTTATACATTACATACTTTGTAGTAATGAATATAAAACCATATGCATAGCGTTTAGTACCTCTAATTACCTTCTATATACATATTTTTCATAAAATAAATAATTATATATTCATAAAAAGTTATAAACATGCAAATACATAAATGTAAAGTACTCTAAGTACATGCAAATGAATTCTAAATACATGCGAATTAATTAAAACCCGTGCAAATTAGTTCTAAGTACGTGCAAATTAAAGACCACCCACGCAGCGACCGTCCTTGGCGCGTTCCTCTTCTACTGACACCTAATGAAAATATCTATTCTATGTCCATCTCAAATTTACCAGCAGTAATGTTGTCACCTTGTAATAAAAATGCCTGGCTGAATACCCGGTGGGAACACATATTGTCCGGACCCACAAGGTCTTTGGAGATGTGTGGGGAGAAAGTTCTCGGAATTGTAAGATTTGGGCGTAAAGTCTTGGAAGTTCACAACAGTCAAACTTGATAAATGTGTGTAAATTAAGAAGAGAGATTCCATAAATAATAGAAGTGGTTAACACATTTAATCTACGTGAATATGGAAAAGGTAAAATAATTGAGAGAATTATTTTTTTTGTTTTTCGCAAGTTGTAGTTGTAATGTTGTTAACATGCAATGATGCAAATAATATACTTATAATACCGTTTAACACAAATGTTCAAGGTTCCAAGGATGGAAACATGGTGGAGACACCAGTCTACGGTCGAACCAGGGACTCTTGAAGACAAATTTAAAAGGTTCAAAGGTTGCTGGTTAGATACCCGATGTAGGTACCATCACTCCAATTCACATTG
The DNA here is from genome assembly GCF_977018435.1 of Lepisma saccharinum. Lineage (NCBI taxonomy): Eukaryota > Metazoa > Arthropoda > Insecta > Zygentoma > Lepismatidae > Lepisma > Lepisma saccharinum. The sequence goes on from NW_028143721.1 coordinate 13,646, forward strand.
TTGTAATGAGAGAAAAGTGACAGGAATGCGACAGTAAAGAAATTAAGATAATCAAGCAGTGACATTATGATCAAGGGGTCCCAGAATCGATACCCGATGACGATACACCAATTTCAAAGTTGCATCTTATGCCTTGATATTTTAACAGAGCTGTGTTCGAGTTCGAGTTCTTGTGATAAATACGTCCAACAGATGTGTTATTTTATCGCGTTTTCTGCAAATGAACCGATTCGTACAACGGAACTAACATTTTCTGATTTTGCATATTAAGACAAAACCGGTGTCAAGCGGAATAATAGCATGCAGGGAGAAAAGAGAGATGAAGATAAAGAGAGGGAGAAGAAATAGAAAGAATAACTATTTTTCTCTTGTTTTTTCCATGTGCGGCTGTGAAAAAGGAAAGAAAGAAACAGAGAAAGAGTCAAAGAGATAGAGGAACAAAGCAGAAAATAAAAAGATATACAAATTCCCTCCTTTGGTTTTCTTTCTTTTTTATCGTAACTCGGAAGGAGAGAAAAATAAATAAAATACAAAGAGTGATAAAAACAAACCGAAAGAAACATGAGAGAAAAAAACACTCCCTCCCTTTTGTTTTCTCTCTCTTTAGATTCACACAGAGCTGCGACAAAGCAATAAAACACAATACCAATCATTTGTCGAGCAGATAACTGAACAGTAAACTGACTCTCGAAGACAAATTTGAAAAGTCAAAGTGTCCCTGGTTCGAGACTCGATGGAGCATTCGCCTACGAACATCTCAAATTCACCTCATATACCTATTTCATATTTTGATAAGAAAAACCGTTGGAACAATTTGTGGGTGGTTTTTTAAGTGTGGTAGGGGGAAAATGTTGAGAATGGAACAGAGTAAAGGAGTGGTGAGGGTTGGAATTGAACATTGAACAAACGTTTTACAAGGTTGAGAATTAAATAGTATCCAAGAATGTTCCAGGGTGTATTAGAATTTTGGAAATCTCTTAGATTATACCCTTCACTGCACTGTTGCTTTTTTCCCAATACATTCACACAGATCTGATATAAAGCAATTAAACACAACACAACACAAAACCTTTGACTAGCAGAAAACTGAACAGTAAACTGACTCTTGACGACAAGTTTGAAAATATTAAAGGGGGTTCCTGGTTCGATACTCGATGACATTCGTCTACGGACACCTTATATTCCTTTTATATGCTTTTTCTTGTATCTTGATAACAAAAACCGTTGGAACAATCTGAAGGATTTAATGGCGATAAGGAAAAACAGTTGGGAGTGAAGGGAAGTAAAAAATGGGCGTGTGTTGGATTTGATCAGAGAACAAACTTTTTTACAACATTGAGCATGAATTATTATCCGAAAATGTTCTAGGACGTATTATTTTTTTTTTAAATTGAACAGTTTCTACACGTCATGCGATATATTACTTACTACAAATGGGATGATTTGTAATTGAAAAATGTGTCAAGACGGATTTGTTATCACCTAAGTAATATTTGGTGGAAGCAATACCCGGTGGAAGCACATAGTGGTTCGGATCCCACTTTAAACGGTAGGTCCAGTCTCGATTGGCCTTACTGTGCATAAAGTGGACTTAAACACCAACTCAATCAATCTTTACCACTATTCCTTTACCTTCACCATTATCAAAAGGTGGTAAAACATAGATCACATGACATCACAAAATATACCTTATCTAAAACTTCATATGCGCCCTTTTGCAATTTCTTTCCCAGTTTGGCATTCCAATACTCAATTTTGCACCAAATATTACTTAGGTGATAACAAATCCGTCTTGACACATTTTTCAATTACAAATCATCCCATTTGTAGTAAGTAATATATCGCATGACGTGTAGAAACTGTTCAATTTAAAAAAAAAATAATACGTCCTAGAACATTTTCGGATAATAATTCATGCTCAATGTTGTAAAAAAGTTTGTTCTCTGATCAAATCCAACACACGCCCATTTTTTACTTCCCTTCACTCCCAACTGTTTTTCCTTATCGCCATTAAATCCTTCAGATTGTTCCAACGGTTTTTGTTATCAAGATACAAGAAAAAGCATATAAAAGGAATATAAGGTGTCCGTAGACGAATGTCATCGAGTATCGAACCAGGAACCCCCTTTAATATTTTCAAACTTGTCGTCAAGAGTCAGTTTACTGTTCAGTTTTCTGCTAGTCAAAGGTTTTGTGTTGTGTTGTGTTTAATTGCTTTATATCAGATCTGTGTGAATGTATTGGGAAAAAAGCAACAGTGCAGTGAAGGGTATAATCTAAGAGATTTCCAAAATTCTAATACACCCTGGAACATTCTTGGATACTATTTAATTCTCAACCTTGTAAAACGTTTGTTCAATGTTCAATTCCAACCCTCACCACTCCTTTACTCTGTTCCATTCTCAACATTTTCCCCCTACCACACTTAAAAAACCACCCACAAATTGTTCCAACGGTTTTTCTTATCAAAATATGAAATAGGTATATGAGGTGAATTTGAGATGTTCGTAGGCGAATGCTCCATCGAGTCTCGAACCAGGGACACTTTGACTTTTCAAATTTGTCTTCGAGAGTCAGTTTACTGTTCAGTTATCTGCTCGACAAATGATTGGTATTGTGTTTTATTGCTTTGTCGCAGCTCTGTGTGAATCTAAAGAGAGAGAAAACAAAAGGGAGGGAGTGTTTTTTTCTCTCATGTTTCTTTCGGTTTGTTTTTATCACTCTTTGTATTTTATTTATTTTTCTCTCCTTCCGAGTTACGATAAAAAAGAAAGAAAACAAAAGGAGGGAATTTGTATATCTTTTTATTTTCTGCTTTGTTCCTCTATCTCTTTGACTCTTTCTCTGTTTCTTTCTTTCCTTTTTCACAGCCGCACATGGAAAAAACAAGAGAAAAATAGTTATTCTTTCTATTTCTTCTCCCTCTCTTTATCTTCATCTCTCTTTTCTCCCTGCATGCTATTATTCCGCTTGACACCGGTTTTGTCTTAATATGCAAAATCAGAAAATGTTAGTTCCGTTGTACGAATCGGTTCATTTGCAGAAAACGCGATAAAATAACACATCTGTTGGACGTATTTATCACAAGAACTCGAACTCGAACACAGCTCTGTTAAAATATCAAGGCATAAGATGCAACTTTGAAATTGGTGTATCGTCATCGGGTATCGATTCTGGGACCCCTTGATCATAATGTCACTGCTTGATTATCTTAATTTCTTTACTGTCGCATTCCTGCCACTTTTCTCTCATTACAACAATGTGAATTGGAGTGATGGTACCTACATCGGGTATCTAACCAGCAACCTTTGAACCTTTTAAATTTGTCTTCAAGAGTCCCTGGTTCGACCGTAGACTGGTGTCTCCACCATGTTTCCATCCTTGGAACCTTGAACATTTGTGTTAAACGGTATTATAAGTATATTATTTGCATCATTGCATGTTAACAACATTACAACTACAACTTGCGAAAAACAAAAAAAATAATTCTCTCAATTATTTTACCTTTTCCATATTCACGTAGATTAAATGTGTTAACCACTTCTATTATTTATGGAATCTCTCTTCTTAATTTACACACATTTATCAAGTTTGACTGTTGTGAACTTCCAAGACTTTACGCCCAAATCTTACAATTCCGAGAACTTTCTCCCCACACATCTCCAAAGACCTTGTGGGTCCGGACAATATGTGTTCCCACCGGGTATTCAGCCAGGCATTTTTATTACAAGGTGACAACATTACTGCTGGTAAATTTGAGATGGACATAGAATAGATATTTTCATTAGGTGTCAGTAGAAGAGGAACGCGCCAAGGACGGTCGCTGCGTGGGTGGTCTTTAATTTGCACGTACTTAGAACTAATTTGCACGGGTTTTAATTAATTCGCATGTATTTAGAATTCATTTGCATGTACTTAGAGTACTTTACATTTATGTATTTGCATGTTTATAACTTTTTATGAATATATAATTATTTATTTTATGAAAAATATGTATATAGAAGGTAATTAGAGGTACTAAACGCTATGCATATGGTTTTATATTCATTACTACAAAGTATGTAATGTATAAAATGTTAATATTAATGTTTATAATATTGAAAATAAGAGTTTATGGTTTATGAACCGCTATGAACGGTGGTAATGGGTGTAGGTACAGGTCCAATTACGATTGGGGACGGTCCCGGTATTCGAACCCGCGATATGTAATATTATTAATTAGTACTATGTAATAATTGCATTACGTTATGAAACACGATGGTTTCACACGCTAGACAGAATAAGGTCTCCGAATCTCAACTCCGCTCTGATGCCAGACAGAGAGAAAGAATTAATATTCAGCGCAGGTAGACGAGAAAGGAATTTGGGGAGTGTGCGTTCAAGGTCAAATGACGTCACAACGCCAGGACAAAGAAGGAACCCGATTGACCAATCAGAGAACGCGTCGGTAGGTTTTCAGAACCGGTTTTTTTTTCAAGGTTAACCAGTACGCAAGAACAGGGGAAAGATATGCAATACTGTAGGGCAGGGGAGGGATTGATCCAGACAACAAAGGATGTCTGCGAATGCGCAGCAAGGGTCAAATCTCTGAAGCTATGCGTCGCTTGTAGAACTGGTTTCCGCCGCCAATTAATATTCCGCTCAGGTTTGCCTTCAAGGCACAGGACGCTTTAGCGCAGGGTTTTTTTTATCTGTACTATGAAGAAGGGAGAGCTATCAGGGACGGGGCCTACAGTTTTCACCATTTGCTTTTATCACGGGGTAACAAACCTAGGACCCTTTGATTATTGATTTAGGTAGTAAATGTATGTTACTGTGTGCTATTTAACTTAATTTTGAGTTTATTTTTTACCAAACTTTGACTTTATGTCGAACATTTTCACAGCTTATCCTTATTTTTACAAAATAACACTATTTATACTATTCAGGCAACATTTTTTATTAAATCTTGGACTCACAAAGACAATTTTTCAACTTTTAACTTATTATTTTACAACTTGATATTAATTTTTTACAAAAATAACACTATTTGTACTATTCAGGCAACATTTTTTATTAATTTTGGATTCACAAAGACATTTTTTTCAACTTTTAACTTATTATTTTACAATTTTATGTTAATTTTTACCAAAATAACACTATTTATACTATTCAGGCAACATTTTTTCATTAAATTTTGGATTCACAAATACATTTTTTTCAACTTTTAACTTATTATTTTACAATTTTTATGTTAATTTTTACCAAAATAACACTATTTATACTATTCAGGCAACATTTTTTCATTAAATTTTGGATTCACAAAGACATTTTTTTTCAAATTTAACTTATTATTTTACAATTTTATGTTAATTTTTTATCAAAATAACACTATTTATACTATTCAGGCAACATTTTTTATTAAATTTTGGACTCACAAAGATATTTTTTCAACTTTTAACTAATTATTTTACAACTTTATGTTAATTTTTACCAAAATAACACTATTTATACTATTCAGGCAACATTTTTTATTATATTTTCGACACACAAAGTGTGTGTTCTCAACTTCTATCTGTTTATTTCACAAGTTTAGGCTTATTATTACCAAAATAACACAATTCAATCTGTTCAGGAAAGATTTTTAGTTATATTTTCGACACACAAAGTGTGTGTTCTCAACTTTTATTTGTTTATTTCACAAGTTTAGCCTAATATTTACTCAAATAACACGATTTGAACGTGTTTTTTTATTACATTTTGGACACACACGCACTCACACACACACATCCACACACACACAGATATATTTTCCAAGTTTACAGGATTATTCTCTAGTTTACTCAAATAACACAATTTAGATGTGTTTTGAATTAAATTTTGTACACATGAAGTGTGTTTCGTCAAGTTTTACCCTTTTATTTTACAAGTTTAGGCTTAATATTACTCAAATAACACAATTTAATCCAGTCAGGAAGGATTTGTTATTATATTTTGGATGCACAAAGAGATGTTTTCAACTTTTTTACTGATTTTTTGCAGGGTATGTATTAATTTGTATTTATTTTGTTTTGTATCATATATACATTTACAAATTTTTAACTTAGAGTTTAGTATTTATTTAAATCTTTTCAAAAACACTAAAGAAAAAGTACTTTTAGCTAAAATGTAAGCCACAGAATATATTATTATTATTATTATTATTATTATTAAGGTTTACTGATTTCCACTATGCTATTTTTGGTTCTGTATTTCTATATGTATTTATTTAGGTCAGGTTACGCGTGCTACGTAGGAAAGTTTGTTTATTTTAGAGTTTGCTGAGTATTTTGTTACTTTTATACTAGGTAAAGTTTTCTAAATATATCAGGTAGGGCTCCATCCATATACTTTTGTTTTTGCTGTTTGGAGATGATGCGATCAGCATCACTCTCCATCTGCTTTTTATTTTATGTACCCAATATTATTTTGAGGCTTAGTGAATTCTAGAGCCTATTTATGCAGGAGAGGGGGCTTGAAAATTTTGATCTCAGATAACCCACAACTATTTGTCAGAGTATTTTAAAGGATATTTTATATTTATTATGTGCCACTAGAATATCAAAGCTTGCTTAATTTTTATGTCTGTAACGCTGTTATTGTATTTCTAGCTAAGGCTTACTGGATAAAGTACACGAAATGTTTATCATTTCGACTATTTACTTTTATACGAGGCCAATTTTTTAGTGTAACGAAAATTATTGTGTGTCTATAAAGACTGAAATCTTTTTACCGATGGGTCCATAACTGAACGCTTACCAACATTGTTCCTTTTTTAAAAAATATATATATAACCATTTATCAATATATTCTCAATTCACAGGACAAGACGAAGTTCACAGACGACTGACTATATGGACCATAGGCCCACTTGCTAAACTTTTTTCTATGCTAGAAGAATAATTTAGCCTTATAGCCTTTTTCAAGGTATTTTTGAAGTATTACTGGTTTTTTGGGTGCATCAACACTTGGGTTATTTCTATTTGGTTTATTATACGAGGCTACAATCACTATCTGGACACTGAAATCCTCTGATTGAAACTTAAAGCTTAGGCTGTAACTAGGGATTTAGTATGTATATCGACAATTTATAGGACAACACGAACCTTACAAAGGATTGTAGGTGACGTAGTACCAGACGCCAGAGCTTTGTTAACCTGCAAGAATCATTTACAGCTAATGCTACGAGGAAATGAGGTTGATTTTTTACTGTTTCACAAGAATGCTACTTTTTATGCACCAAATATTTGCTTTTTCAAGTAACTACATGTACCAGAAGCACTTACAGGCCAAATCTAACTAGACTTCGATTTATTCTATATCAGGTGCTAAATTTATAAAGAACTATGATTGTGTATATTTCTGAGGAAGTACGCAAGAGCAGATTACCCGATTAAAGTATCTGAAAAACAGATTTTTCTATGTAAGTATATTTTTATTGATTGGATTATTTAACAGATCGAACAGGAAGACTGCAAAATTAATTAAATGTAGTTCTATAGTAGCTATAGGTGGTTTCAGAGATATAAAAAGAACAAATATAAGATTTCGCTTTTTTTGCTTCTGAGGCTAATTGCGACGCTAAGGGTAAATGGCCAGGAAATGTAACGGAGGAGAAACAGTCCCAAAAGTTATGGGCTGCATGTAAGTTAATACCACAGAGATATTACAGTAGGTGTAGATTCTACCACTAGAACATTTCTATCATAATAATACTGGTTATGCTGTACTGTTAGCTAAAGATGCTGATATTTGAGAAACTTAAAAGCTTATTTGCAAAATTTTAGATAAATAATAATCTGTTAGACTGTAAACATATTTTATATCCATTCTGCAAAAGATCCGATGACAAAATTTAAAAATTGTTATCGCCCAGACAGAGACTCGAACCCTGGACAGATAGGTTAAAAGCCTAACGCTATACCAACTAAGCTATCTGGTCACAAGGTATTTTTTTCTTGAAAAGTTAGTTATGTTAAGAAATATATTGAAACACTTGAGAACACTGTTGGTCTGGTTCGACAGAGGAGACAACATTTCCAAATTTTTACAGACGGGGTGTATTTTTCCACTATAGAGGCCTTCACTAATTCGAAACGCTAAAGTTCAGCTAGCTTCCAAAATTGAGGTAAAGATTGTGTTTGGCGAGATTAACAAGTTACAATTATATCCAGATAAAACTCTCAGATTTACTGTACTAGCCAAGGTTTAGTAACATTTTCTTCACTTTAGTACAAATACCAAAGAAATAGGTATATTTTATTTATAATTTGACATAATGTACTAGTATTTAATTCACAAAGTTAGGTAAAAAGCAGTATTTTTAAAAATATTGTTACTGCCTTCAAACTTTATGTTATTTAGCCACTAACAACTGGTTTACACTGTTTGGCATCCTTTAAATAGGAAAAGAAGGAATTATTTGTTTAGTATTTTTACTACTTTATATTTATTTAAGAAAACAATTCTACAGTTTAACTTAATTTTAACAAATTGTTACTAATTTATATATCAAAGTTATGTTATTTAGAGTGTATGAAGGCGTATAAAGTTAATATTTGTACTTATCAAAATTGTCAAATTCAAGCAGCAAGAGGAATACACAGAAACCAACATGGCATCCAGAAAGAGAAATCAATAGTCACACCCCTAGCACAGTTTAAAAAACTACATAGCTGAAACCTTAGAGAAACATAAAACTGCAAACACAATATATCTAGATTCTTCCAAGGCATAGGATAGAGTAAAAACATGGCTTGCTTATGGACGAACTTAACAACATAGGAATAAAATAGACAAGCAATCCTTTTTTTCAGTAGAAAATTCCAATTACTCAAGTAAGCTACGTCATACGTAGTACATAAGAAGAGCAAATTAACATCATCAGCAGTAAACCATCATGCAACGTCTACCTGCTGAAACAACTAAGTGAGTATAATTTATCAGAAAAATGCCTACATTTTAGCCTAATTTACCTCTACATTAATAATACTCCCAGAATACTAAGGCTTCAAAAGTGAACAGTAAGAATAATGTTCAGACTAAAGTATAGGGCATCTTGCAAAGGATTATTACTCCCTACATCTACAAGTCAATAACAGTTATTCTAAATACTACGAACTTGGACAAAATATAGTCAAATACACAACACAAAAAGAAAAATAATTACAAGTAAAACAGCAGACACTCAATATATCATACCATCAGGTAAAAATATTCTACAATAAACTGCCTCATAACATAAAACTGCTAACTCCCCAAAACATATACAAATACAATCAGTAAAAACTACTTGAAAAGGGAAAACTCTCTACAGTCTCACAGGGTTGATGTGAAATAACATCAAAACTTAGAAGCATGCACAGTCAATAGTGCTCAATTTGCATACAGTTCACATGCAAACTCTCATGAAAAGGTTCAAAACAGTCTCCCAGCTCAGTTCTCATCTATACTTGGACAACAAAATCCTGCAAGAAATTCTCAGAAATCCTACCTTTCCTACACTTGCTTAAATAGCTAAAGTGCAATCTTGATACTAAAATATTGAAAAAAGGCATATCTATGTACATAAAAGTGTGAACAGATGTGTTTGTCTGTGTGTACTCTTAGATAAATTGATAAAAAAAGCAATATAGTTATAAATCAAAGACTATATCTAATAATATTGATTTCAAAATAAGCTGATAGAAAAAGATATAATAACTACAGTATAAGCTTTTAATTTTTGTTAATTACAAAAAAATAAAAGTTAAATACAGTAAATAAACTTGGTCCCTTACATTGAGAAAGGAACATAAATTGAGAATATTTGAAAATAAAATCCTTAGGAAAATACTTGGGCCTAAAACAGATGAGGAGACAGATGAGTGGAGAAGGTTACATAATTTAGAAGTACATAATTTGTATTCATGTCCAGATAGTATTAGAATGATTAAATCAAGAAGACTTAGGTGTGTAGATCATGTGGTACGAATGGGAGAGGAAAGAAGAGTATACAGGATTCTTGTTGGGAAACCTGATGGTAAAAGACCAATAGGAAGACCAAAACAAAGATGAAGGGATAATGTAGAGGTGGACCTAAAGGAAATTGGTAGGGAAGGAAAGAAGTATATAGATCTTGCTCAGGACAGGGACAGATGAAAGGCATGAGTTGCTGCAGCCATGAACATTCGGGTTTAAGAAGGCTAGAGAGTTAGTTAGTTATACATTAAATAAGCATAATATTTGGATTGTAAGTAGAGAATATAACAAATGTGCAATGCATTGTGCGAAAACTGTCAACTTTGCATTATAAGCAGAAAATTAAACCAGTTTGCCCTAGAAATACATTTTAAGAATAGCCCAAAATAGCATGCGTAATAGAAAATTAAGAAAACTTTCTGATGCATAAAAGTACTGACTAGTGCTGAATGAATCAATTACTGTAAAATATTATTCTCTGATTCAAGTAATTTAACTGTAAACATTATCTTTTGTGTGTAAAATATAATTGTTAGTTGAACTGATAAGTACAAATATTAACTTTATACGCCTTCATACACTCTAAATAACATAACTTTGATATATAAATTAGTAACAATTTGTTAAAATTAAGTTAAACTGTAGAATTGTTTTCTTAAATAAATATAAAGTAGTAAAAATACTAAACAAATAATTCCTTCTTTTCCTATTTAAAGGATGCCAAACAGTGTAAACCAGTTGTTAGTGGCTAAATAACATAAAGTTTGAAGGCAGTAACAATATTTTTAAAAATACTGCTTTTTACCTAACTTTGTGAATTAAATACTAGTACATTTTGTCAAATTATAAATAAAATATACCTATTTCTTTGGTATTTGTACTAAAGTGAAGAAAATGTTACTAAACCTTGGCTAGTACAGTAAATCTGAGAGTTTTATCTGGATATAATTGTAACTTGTTAATCTCGCCAAACACAATCTTTACCTCAATTTTGGAAGCTAGCTGAACTTTAGCGTTTCGAATTAGTGAAGGCCTCTATAGTGGAAAAATACACCCCGTCTGTAAAAATTTGGAAATGTTGTCTCCTCTGTCGAACCAGACCAACAGTGTTCTCAAGTGTTTCAATATATTTCTTAACATAACTAACTTTTCAAGAAAAAAATACCTTGTGACCAGATAGCTTAGTTGGTATAGCGTTAGGCTTTTAACCTATCTGTCCAGGGTTCGAGTCTCTGTCTGGGCGATAACAATTTTTAAATTTTGTCATCGGATCTTTTGCAGAATGGATATAAAATATGTTTACAGTCTAACAGATTATTATTTATCTAAAATTTTGCAAATAAGCTTTTAAGTTTCTCAAATATCAGCATCTTTAGCTAACAGTACAGCATAACCAGTATTATTATGATAGAAATGTTCTAGTGGTAGAATCTACACCTACTGTAATATCTCTGTGGTATTAACTTACATGCAGCCCATAACTTTTGGGACTGTTTCTCCTCCGTTACATTTCCTGGCCATTTACCCTTAGCGTCGCAATTAGCCTCAGAAGCAAAAAAAGCGAAATCTTATATTTGTTCTTTTTATATCTCTGAAACCACCTATAGCTACTATAGAACTACATTTAATTAATTTTGCAGTCTTCCTGTTCGATCTGTTAAATAATCCAGTCAATAAAAATATACTTACATAGAAAAATCTGTTTTTCAGATACTTTAATCGGGTAATCTGCTCTTGCGTACTTCCTCAGAAATATACACAATCATAGTTCTTTATAAATTTAGCACCTGATATAGAATAAATCGAAGTCTAGTTAGATTTGGCCTGTAAGTGCTTCTGGTACATGTAGTTACTTGAAAAAGCAAATATTTGGTGCATAAAAAGTAGCATTCTTGTGAAACAGTAAAAAATCAACCTCATTTCCTCGTAGCATTAGCTGTAAATGATTCTTGCAGGTTAACAAAGCTCTGGCGTCTGGTACTACGTCACCTACAATCCTTTGTAAGGTTCGTGTTGTCCTATAAATTGTCGATATACATACTAAATCCCTAGTTACAGCCTAAGCTTTAAGTTTCAATCAGAGGATTTCAGTGTCCAGATAGTGATTGTAGCCTCGTATAATAAACCAAATAGAAATAACCCAAGTGTTGATGCACCCAAAAAACCAGTAATACTTCAAAAATACCTTGAAAAAGGCTATAAGGCTAAATTATTCTTCTAGCATAGAAAAAAGTTTAGCAAGTGGGCCTATGGTCCATATAGTCAGTCGTCTGTGAACTTCGTCTTGTCCTGTGAATTGAGAATATATTGATAAATGGTTATATATATATTTTTTAAAAAAGGAACAATGTTGGTAAGCGTTCAGTTATGGACCCATCGGTAAAAAGATTTCAGTCTTTATAGACACACAATAATTTTCGTTACACTAAAAAATTGGCCTCGTATAAAAGTAAATAGTCGAAATGATAAACATTTCGTGTACTTTATCCAGTAAGCCTTAGCTAGAAATACAATAACAGCGTTACAGACATAAAAATTAAGCAAGCTTTGATATTCTAGTGGCACATAATAAATATAAAATATCCTTTAAAATACTCTGACAAATAGTTGTGGGTTATCTGAGATCAAAATTTTCAAGCCCCCTCTCCTGCATAAATAGGCTCTAGAATTCACTAAGCCTCAAAATAATATTGGGTACATAAAATAAAAAGCAGATGGAGAGTGATGCTGATCGCATCATCTCCAAACAGCAAAAACAAAAGTATATGGATGGAGCCCTACCTGATATATTTAGAAAACTTTACCTAGTATAAAAGTAACAAAATACTCAGCAAACTCTAAAATAAACAAACTTTCCTACGTAGCACGCGTAACCTGACCTAAATAAATACATATAGAAATACAGAACCAAAAATAGCATAGTGGAAATCAGTAAACCTTAATAATAATAATAATAATAATAATAATATATTCTGTGGCTTACATTTTAGCTAAAAGTACTTTTTCTTTAGTGTTTTTGAAAAGATTTAAATAAATACTAAACTCTAAGTTAAAAATTTGTAAATGTATATATGATACAAAACAAAATAAATACAAATTAATACATACCCTGCAAAAAATCAGTAAAAAAGTTGAAAACATCTCTTTGTGCATCCAAAATATAATAACAAATCCTTCCTGACTGGATTAAATTGTGTTATTTGAGTAATATTAAGCCTAAACTTGTAAAATAAAAGGGTAAAACTTGACGAAACACACTTCATGTGTACAAAATTTAATTCAAAACACATCTAAATTGTGTTATTTGAGTAAACTAGAGAATAATCCTGTAAACTTGGAAAATATATCTGTGTGTGTGTGGATGTGTGTGTGTGAGTGCGTGTGTGTCCAAAATGTAATAAAAAAACACGTTCAAATCGTGTTATTTGAGTAAATATTAGGCTAAACTTGTGAAATAAACAAATAAAAGTTGAGAACACACACTTTGTGTGTCGAAAATATAACTAAAAATCTTTCCTGAACAGATTGAATTGTGTTATTTTGGTAATAATAAGCCTAAACTTGTGAAATAAACAGATAGAAGTTGAGACACACACTTTGTGTGTCGAAAATATAATAAAAAATGTTGCCTGAATAGTATAAATAGTGTTATTTTGGTAAAAATTAACATAAAGTTGTAAAATAATTAGTTAAAAGTTGAAAAAATATCTTTGTGAGTCCAAAATTTAATAAAAAATGTTGCCTGAATAGTATAAATAGTGTTATTTTGATAAAAAATTAACATAAAATTGTAAAATAATAAGTTAAATTTGAAAAAAAATGTCTTTGTGAATCCAAAATTTAATGAAAAAATGTTGCCTGAATAGTATAAATAGTGTTATTTTGGTAAAAATTAACATAAAAATTGTAAAATAATAAGTTAAAAGTTGAAAAAAATGTATTTGTGAATCCAAAATTAAATGAAAAAATGTTGCCTGAATAGTATAAATAGTGTTATTTTGGTAAAAATTAACATAAAATTGTAAAATAATAAGTTAAAAGTTGAAAAAAATGTCTTTGTGAATCCAAAATTAATAAAAAATGTTGCCTGAATAGTACAAATAGTGTTATTTTTGTAAAAAATTAATATCAAGTTGTAAAATAATAAGTTAAAAGTTGAAAAATTGTCTTTGTGAGTCCAAGATTTAATAAAAAATGTTGCCTGAATAGTATAAATAGTGTTATTTTGTAAAAATAAGGATAAGCTGTGAAAATGTTTGACATAAAGTCAAAGTTTGGTAAAAAATAAACTCAAAATTAAGTTAAATAGCACACAGTAACATACATTTACTACCTAAATCAATAATCAAAGGGTCCTAGGTTTGTTACCCCGTGATAAAAGCAAATGGTGAAAACTGTAGGCCCCGTCCCTGATAGCTCTCCCTTCTTCATAGTACAGATAAAAAAAACCCTGCGCTAAAGCGTCCTGTGCCTTGAAGGCAAACCTGAGCGGAATATTAATTGGCGGCGGAAACCAGTTCTACAAGCGACGCATAGCTTCAGAGATTTGACCCTTGCTGCGCATTCGCAGACATCCTTTGTTGTCTGGATCAATCCCTCCCCTGCCCTACAGTATTGCATATCTTTCCCCTGTTCTTGCGTACTGGTTAACCTTGAAAAAAAAACCGGTTCTGAAAACCTACCGACGCGTTCTCTGATTGGTCAATCGGGTTCCTTCTTTGTCCTGGCGTTGTGACGTCATTTGACCTTGAACGCACACTCCCCAAATTCCTTTCTCGTCTACCTGCGCTGAATATTAATTCTTTCTCTCTGTCTGGCATCAGAGCGGAGTTGAGATTCGGAGACCTTATTCTGTCTAGCGTGTGAAACCATCGTGTTTCATAACGTAATGCAATTATTACATAGTACTAATTAATAATATTACATATCGCGGGTTCGAATACCGGGACCGTCCCCAATCGTAATTGGACCTGTACCTACACCCATTACCACCGTTCATAGCGGTTCATAAACCATAAACTCTTATTTTCAATATTATAAACATTAATATTAACATTTTATACATTACATACTTTGTAGTAATGAATATAAAACCATATGCATAGCGTTTAGTACCTCTAATTACCTTCTATATACATATTTTTCATAAAATAAATAATTATATATTCATAAAAAGTTATAAACATGCAAATACATAAATGTAAAGTACTCTAAGTACATGCAAATGAATTCTAAATACATGCGAATTAATTAAAACCCGTGCAAATTAGTTCTAAGTACGTGCAAATTAAAGACCACCCACGCAGCGACCGTCCTTGGCGCGTTCCTCTTCTACTGACACCTAATGAAAATATCTATTCTATGTCCATCTCAAATTTACCAGCAGTAATGTTGTCACCTTGTAATAAAAATGCCTGGCTGAATACCCGGTGGGAACACATATTGTCCGGACCCACAAGGTCTTTGGAGATGTGTGGGGAGAAAGTTCTCGGAATTGTAAGATTTGGGCGTAAAGTCTTGGAAGTTCACAACAGTCAAACTTGATAAATGTGTGTAAATTAAGAAGAGAGATTCCATAAATAATAGAAGTGGTTAACACATTTAATCTACGTGAATATGGAAAAGGTAAAATAATTGAGAGAATTATTTTTTTTGTTTTTCGCAAGTTGTAGTTGTAATGTTGTTAACATGCAATGATGCAAATAATATACTTATAATACCGTTTAACACAAATGTTCAAGGTTCCAAGGATGGAAACATGGTGGAGACACCAGTCTACGGTCGAACCAGGGACTCTTGAAGACAAATTTAAAAGGTTCAAAGGTTGCTGGTTAGATACCCGATGTAGGTACCATCACTCCAATTCACATTGTTGTAATGAGAGAAAAGTGGCAGGAATGCGACAGTAAAGAAATTAAGATAATCAAGCAGTGACATTATGATCAAGGGGTCCCAGAATCGATACCCGATGACGATACACCAATTTCAAAGTTGCATCTTATGCCTTGATATTTTAACAGAGCTGTGTTCGAGTTCGAGTTCTTGTGATAAATACGTCCAACAGATGTGTTATTTTATCGCGTTTTCTGCAAATGAACCGATTCGTACAACGGAACTAACATTTTCTGATTTTGCATATTAAGACAAAACCGGTGTCAAGCGGAATAATAGCATGCAGGGAGAAAAGAGAGATGAAGATAAAGAGAGGGAGAAGAAATAGAAAGAATAACTATTTTTCTCTTGTTTTTTCCATGTGCGGCTGTGAAAAAGGAAAGAAAGAAACAGAGAAAGAGTCAAAGAGATAGAGGAACAAAGCAGAAAATAAAAAGATATACAAATTCCCTCCTTTTGTTTTCTTTCTTTTTTATCGTAACTCGGAAGGAGAGAAAAATAAATAAAATACAAAGAGTGATAAAAACAAACCGAAAGAAACATGAGAGAAAAAAACACTCCCTCCCTTTTGTTTTCTCTCTCTTTAGATTCACACAGAGCTGCGACAAAGCAATAAAACACAATACCAATCATTTGTCGAGCAGATAACTGAACAGTAAACTGACTCTCGAAGACAAATTTGAAAAGTCAAAGTGTCCCTGGTTCGAGACTCGATGGAGCATTCGCCTACGAACATCTCAAATTCACCTCATATACCTATTTCATATTTTGATAAGAAAAACCGTTGGAACAATTTGTGGGTGGTTTTTTAAGTGTGGTAGGGGGAAAATGTTGAGAATGGAACAGAGTAAAGGAGTGGTGAGGGTTGGAATTGAACATTGAACAAACGTTTTACAAGGTTGAGAATTAAATAGTATCCAAGAATGTTCCAGGGTGTATTAGAATTTTGGAAATCTCTTAGATTATACCCTTCACTGCACTGTTGCTTTTTTCCCAATACATTCACACAGATCTGATATAAAGCAATTAAACACAACACAACACAAAACCTTTGACTAGCAGAAAACTGAACAGTAAACTGACTCTTGACGACAAGTTTGAAAATATTAAAGGGGGTTCCTGGTTCGATACTCGATGACATTCGTCTACGGACACCTTATATTCCTTTTATATGCTTTTTCTTGTATCTTGATAACAAAAACCGTTGGAACAATCTGAAGGATTTAATGGCGATAAGGAAAAACAGTTGGGAGTGAAGGGAAGTAAAAAATGGGCGTGTGTTGGATTTGATCAGAGAACAAACTTTTTTACAACATTGAGCATGAATTATTATCCGAAAATGTTCTAGGACGTATTATTTTTTTTTTAAATTGAACAGTTTCTACACGTCATGCGATATATTACTTACTACAAATGGGATGATTTGTAATTGAAAAATGTGTCAAGACGGATTTGTTATCACCTAAGTAATATTTGGTGCAAAATTGAGTATTGGAATGCCAAACTGGGAAAGAAATTGCAAAAGGGCGCATATGAAGTTTTAGATAAGGTATATTTTGTGATGTCATGTGATCTATGTTTTACCACCTTT
This sequence comes from Lepisma saccharinum, assembly GCF_977018435.1. Classification (NCBI taxonomy): domain Eukaryota; kingdom Metazoa; phylum Arthropoda; class Insecta; order Zygentoma; family Lepismatidae; genus Lepisma; species Lepisma saccharinum. Next base: position 31,107 of record NW_028143721.1, read on the forward strand.
TGATAATGGTGAAGGTAAAGGAATAGTGGTAAAGATTGATTGAGTTGGTGTTTAAGTCCACTTTATGCACAGTAAGGCCAATCGAGACTGGACCTACCGTTTAAAGTGGGATCCGAACCACTATGTGCTTCCACCGGGTATTGCTTCCACCAAATATTACTTAGGTGATAACAAATCCGTCTTGACACATTTTTCAATTACAAATCATCCCATTTGTAGTAAGTAATATATCGCATGACGTGTAGAAACTGTTCAATTTAAAAAAAAAATAATACGTCCTAGAACATTTTCGGATAATAATTCATGCTCAATGTTGTAAAAAAGTTTGTTCTCTGATCAAATCCAACACACGCCCATTTTTTACTTCCCTTCACTCCCAACTGTTTTTCCTTATCGCCATTAAATCCTTCAGATTGTTCCAACGGTTTTTGTTATCAAGATACAAGAAAAAGCGTATAAAAGGAATATAAGGTGTCCGTAGACGAATGTCATCGAGTATCGAACCAGGAACCCCCTTTAATATTTTCAAACTTGTCGTCAAGAGTCAGTTTACTGTTCAGTTTTCTGCTAGTCAAAGGTTTTGTGTTGTGTTGTGTTTAATTGCTTTATATCAGATCTGTGTGAATGTATTGGGAAAAAAGCAACAGTGCAGTGAAGGGTATAATCTAAGAGATTTCCAAAATTCTAATACACCCTGGAACATTCTTGGATACTATTTAATTCTCAACCTTGTAAAACGTTTGTTCAATGTTCAATTCCAACCCTCACCACTCCTTTACTCTGTTCCATTCTCAACATTTTCCCCCTACCACACTTAAAAAACCACCCACAAATTGTTCCAACGGTTTTTCTTATCAAAATATGAAATAGGTATATGAGGTGAATTTGAGATGTTCGTAGGCGAATGCTCCATCGAGTCTCGAACCAGGGACACTTTGACTTTTCAAATTTGTCTTCGAGAGTCAGTTTACTGTTCAGTTATCTGCTCGACAAATGATTGGTATTGTGTTTTATTGCTTTGTCGCAGCTCTGTGTGAATCTAAAGAGAGAGAAAACAAAAGGGAGGGAGTGTTTTTTTCTCTCATGTTTCTTTCGGTTTGTTTTTATCACTCTTTGTATTTTATTTATTTTTCTCTCCTTCCGAGTTACGATAAAAAAGAAAGAAAACAAAAGGAGGGAATTTGTATATCTTTTTATTTTCTGCTTTGTTCCTCTATCTCTTTGACTCTTTCTCTGTTTCTTTCTTTCCTTTTTCACAGCCGCACATGGAAAAAACAAGAGAAAAATAGTTATTCTTTCTATTTCTTCTCCCTCTCTTTATCTTCATCTCTCTTTTCTCCCTGCATGCTATTATTCCGCTTGACACCGGTTTTGTCTTAATATGCAAAATCAGAAAATGTTAGTTCCGTTGTACGAATCGGTTCATTTGCAGAAAACGCGATAAAATAACACATCTGTTGGACGTATTTATCACAAGAACTCGAACTCGAACACAGCTCTGTTAAAATATCAAGGCATAAGATGCAACTTTGAAATTGGTGTATCGTCATCGGGTATCGATTCTGGGACCCCTTGATCATAATGTCACTGCTTGATTATCTTAATTTCTTTACTGTCGCATTCCTGTCACTTTTCTCTCATTACAACAATGTGAATTGGAGTGATGGTACCTACATCGGGTATCTAACCAGCAACCTTTGAACCTTTTAAATTTGTCTTCAAGAGTCCCTGGTTCGACCGTAGACTGGTGTCTCCACCATGTTTCCATCCTTGGAACCTTGAACATTTGTGTTAAACGGTATTATAAGTATATTATTTGCATCATTGCATGTTAACAACATTACAACTACAACTTGCGAAAAACAAAAAAAATAATTCTCTCAATTATTTTACCTTTTCCATATTCACGTAGATTAAATGTGTTAACCACTTCTATTATTTATGGAATCTCTCTTCTTAATTTACACACATTTATCAAGTTTGACTGTTGTGAACTTCCAAGACTTTACGCCCAAATCTTACAATTCCGAGAACTTTCTCCCCACACATCTCCAAAGACCTTGTGGGTCCGGACAATATGTGTTCCCACCGGGTATTCAGCCAGGCATTTTTATTACAAGGTGACAACATTACTGCTGGTAAATTTGAGATGGACATAGAATAGATATTTTCATTAGGTGTCAGTAGAAGAGGAACGCGCCAAGGACGGTCGCTGCGTGGGTGGTCTTTAATTTGCACGTACTTAGAACTAATTTGCACGGGTTTTAATTAATTCGCATGTATTTAGAATTCATTTGCATGTACTTAGAGTACTTTACATTTATGTATTTGCATGTTTATAACTTTTTATGAATATATAATTATTTATTTTATGAAAAATATGTATATAGAAGGTAATTAGAGGTACTAAACGCTATGCATATGGTTTTATATTCATTACTACAAAGTATGTAATGTATAAAATGTTAATATTAATGTTTATAATATTGAAAATAAGAGTTTATGGTTTATGAACCGCTATGAACGGTGGTAATGGGTGTAGGTACAGGTCCAATTACGATTGGGGACGGTCCCGGTATTCGAACCCGCGATATGTAATATTATTAATTAGTACTATGTAATAATTGCATTACGTTATGAAACACGATGGTTTCACACGCTAGACAGAATAAGGTCTCCGAATCTCAACTCCGCTCTGATGCCAGACAGAGAGAAAGAATTAATATTCAGCGCAGGTAGACGAGAAAGGAATTTGGGGAGTGTGCGTTCAAGGTCAAATGACGTCACAACGCCAGGACAAAGAAGGAACCCGATTGACCAATCAGAGAACGCGTCGGTAGGTTTTCAGAACCGGTTTCTTTTTCAAGGTTAACCAGTACGCAAGAACAGGGGAAAGATATGCAATACTGTAGGGCAGGGGAGGGATTGATCCAGACAACAAAGGATGTCTGCGAATGCGCAGCAAGGGTCAAATCTCTGAAGCTATGCGTCGCTTGTAGAACTGGTTTCCGCCGCCAATTAATATTCCGCTCAGGTTTGCCTTCAAGGCACAGGACGCTTTAGCGCAGGGTTTTTTTTATCTGTACTATGAAGAAGGGAGAGCTATCAGGGACGGGGCCTACAGTTTTCACCATTTGCTTTTATCACGGGGTAACAAACCTAGGACCCTTTGATTATTGATTTAGGTAGTAAATGTATGTTACTGTGTGCTATTTAACTTAATTTTGAGTTTATTTTTTACCAAACTTTGACTTTATGTCGAACATTTTCACAGCTTATCCTTATTTTTACAAAATAACACTATTTATACTATTCAGGCAACATTTTTTATTAAATCTTGGACTCACAAAGACAATTTTTCAACTTTTAACTTATTATTTTACAACTTGATATTAATTTTTTACAAAAATAACACTATTTGTACTATTCAGGCAACATTTTTTATTAATTTTGGATTCACAAAGACATTTTTTTCAACTTTTAACTTATTATTTTACAATTTTATGTTAATTTTTACCAAAATAACACTATTTATACTATTCAGGCAACATTTTTTCATTAAATTTTGGATTCACAAATACATTTTTTTCAACTTTTAACTTATTATTTTACAATTTTTATGTTAATTTTTACCAAAATAACACTATTTATACTATTCAGGCAACATTTTTTCATTAAATTTTGGATTCACAAAGACATTTTTTTTCAAATTTAACTTATTATTTTACAATTTTATGTTAATTTTTTATCAAAATAACACTATTTATACTATTCAGGCAACATTTTTTATTAAATTTTGGACTCACAAAGATATTTTTTCAACTTTTAACTAATTATTTTACAACTTTATGTTAATTTTTACCAAAATAACACTATTTATACTATTCAGGCAACATTTTTTATTATATTTTCGACACACAAAGTGTGTGTTCTCAACTTCTATCTGTTTATTTCACAAGTTTAGGCTTATTATTACCAAAATAACACAATTCAATCTGTTCAGGAAAGATTTTTAGTTATATTTTCGACACACAAAGTGTGTGTTCTCAACTTTTATTTGTTTATTTCACAAGTTTAGCCTAATATTTACTCAAATAACACGATTTGAACGTGTTTTTTTATTACATTTTGGACACACACGCACTCACACACACACATCCACACACACACAGATATATTTTCCAAGTTTACAGGATTATTCTCTAGTTTACTCAAATAACACAATTTAGATGTGTTTTGAATTAAATTTTGTACACATGAAGTGTGTTTCGTCAAGTTTTACCCTTTTATTTTACAAGTTTAGGCTTAATATTACTCAAATAACACAATTTAATCCAGTCAGGAAGGATTTGTTATTATATTTTGGATGCACAAAGAGATGTTTTCAACTTTTTTACTGATTTTTTGCAGGGTATGTATTAATTTGTATTTATTTTGTTTTGTATCATATATACATTTACAAATTTTTAACTTAGAGTTTAGTATTTATTTAAATCTTTTCAAAAACACTAAAGAAAAAGTACTTTTAGCTAAAATGTAAGCCACAGAATATATTATTATTATTATTATTATTATTATTAAGGTTTACTGATTTCCACTATGCTATTTTTGGTTCTGTATTTCTATATGTATTTATTTAGGTCAGGTTACGCGTGCTACGTAGGAAAGTTTGTTTATTTTAGAGTTTGCTGAGTATTTTGTTACTTTTATACTAGGTAAAGTTTTCTAAATATATCAGGTAGGGCTCCATCCATATACTTTTGTTTTTGCTGTTTGGAGATGATGCGATCAGCATCACTCTCCATCTGCTTTTTATTTTATGTACCCAATATTATTTTGAGGCTTAGTGAATTCTAGAGCCTATTTATGCAGGAGAGGGGGCTTGAAAATTTTGATCTCAGATAACCCACAACTATTTGTCAGAGTATTTTAAAGGATATTTTATATTTATTATGTGCCACTAGAATATCAAAGCTTGCTTAATTTTTATGTCTGTAACGCTGTTATTGTATTTCTAGCTAAGGCTTACTGGATAAAGTACACGAAATGTTTATCATTTCGACTATTTACTTTTATACGAGGCCAATTTTTTAGTGTAACGAAAATTATTGTGTGTCTATAAAGACTGAAATCTTTTTACCGATGGGTCCATAACTGAACGCTTACCAACATTGTTCCTTTTTTAAAAAATATATATATAACCATTTATCAATATATTCTCAATTCACAGGACAAGACGAAGTTCACAGACGACTGACTATATGGACCATAGGCCCACTTGCTAAACTTTTTTCTATGCTAGAAGAATAATTTAGCCTTATAGCCTTTTTCAAGGTATTTTTGAAGTATTACTGGTTTTTTGGGTGCATCAACACTTGGGTTATTTCTATTTGGTTTATTATACGAGGCTACAATCACTATCTGGACACTGAAATCCTCTGATTGAAACTTAAAGCTTAGGCTGTAACTAGGGATTTAGTATGTATATCGACAATTTATAGGACAACACGAACCTTACAAAGGATTGTAGGTGACGTAGTACCAGACGCCAGAGCTTTGTTAACCTGCAAGAATCATTTACAGCTAATGCTACGAGGAAATGAGGTTGATTTTTTACTGTTTCACAAGAATGCTACTTTTTATGCACCAAATATTTGCTTTTTCAAGTAACTACATGTACCAGAAGCACTTACAGGCCAAATCTAACTAGACTTCGATTTATTCTATATCAGGTGCTAAATTTATAAAGAACTATGATTGTGTATATTTCTGAGGAAGTACGCAAGAGCAGATTACCCGATTAAAGTATCTGAAAAACAGATTTTTCTATGTAAGTATATTTTTATTGATTGGATTATTTAACAGATCGAACAGGAAGACTGCAAAATTAATTAAATGTAGTTCTATAGTAGCTATAGGTGGTTTCAGAGATATAAAAAGAACAAATATAAGATTTCGCTTTTTTTGCTTCTGAGGCTAATTGCGACGCTAAGGGTAAATGGCCAGGAAATGTAACGGAGGAGAAACAGTCCCAAAAGTTATGGGCTGCATGTAAGTTAATACCACAGAGATATTACAGTAGGTGTAGATTCTACCACTAGAACATTTCTATCATAATAATACTGGTTATGCTGTACTGTTAGCTAAAGATGCTGATATTTGAGAAACTTAAAAGCTTATTTGCAAAATTTTAGATAAATAATAATCTGTTAGACTGTAAACATATTTTATATCCATTCTGCAAAAGATCCGATGACAAAATTTAAAAATTGTTATCGCCCAGACAGAGACTCGAACCCTGGACAGATAGGTTAAAAGCCTAACGCTATACCAACTAAGCTATCTGGTCACAAGGTATTTTTTTCTTGAAAAGTTAGTTATGTTAAGAAATATATTGAAACACTTGAGAACACTGTTGGTCTGGTTCGACAGAGGAGACAACATTTCCAAATTTTTACAGACGGGGTGTATTTTTCCACTATAGAGGCCTTCACTAATTCGAAACGCTAAAGTTCAGCTAGCTTCCAAAATTGAGGTAAAGATTGTGTTTGGCGAGATTAACAAGTTACAATTATATCCAGATAAAACTCTCAGATTTACTGTACTAGCCAAGGTTTAGTAACATTTTCTTCACTTTAGTACAAATACCAAAGAAATAGGTATATTTTATTTATAATTTGACATAATGTACTAGTATTTAATTCACAAAGTTAGGTAAAAAGCAGTATTTTTAAAAATATTGTTACTGCCTTCAAACTTTATGTTATTTAGCCACTAACAACTGGTTTACACTGTTTGGCATCCTTTAAATAGGAAAAGAAGGAATTATTTGTTTAGTATTTTTACTACTTTATATTTATTTAAGAAAACAATTCTACAGTTTAACTTAATTTTAACAAATTGTTACTAATTTATATATCAAAGTTATGTTATTTAGAGTGTATGAAGGCGTATAAAGTTAATATTTGTACTTATCAAAATTGTCAAATTCAAGCAGCAAGAGGAATACACAGAAACCAACATGGCATCCAGAAAGAGAAATCAATAGTCACACCCCTAGCACAGTTTAAAAAACTACATAGCTGAAACCTTAGAGAAACATAAAACTGCAAACACAATATATCTAGATTCTTCCAAGGCATAGGATAGAGTAAAAACATGGCTTGCTTATGGACGAACTTAACAACATAGGAATAAAATAGACAAGCAATCCTTTTTTTCAGTAGAAAATTCCAATTACTCAAGTAAGCTACGTCATACGTAGTACATAAGAAGAGCAAATTAACATCATCAGCAGTAAACCATCATGCAACGTCTACCTGCTGAAACAACTAAGTGAGTATAATTTATCAGAAAAATGCCTACATTTTAGCCTAATTTACCTCTACATTAATAATACTCCCAGAATACTAAGGCTTCAAAAGTGAACAGTAAGAATAATGTTCAGACTAAAGTATAGGGCATCTTGCAAAGGATTATTACTCCCTACATCTACAAGTCAATAACAGTTATTCTAAATACTACGAACTTGGACAAAATATAGTCAAATACACAACACAAAAAGAAAAATAATTACAAGTAAAACAGCAGACACTCAATATATCATACCATCAGGTAAAAATATTCTACAATAAACTGCCTCATAACATAAAACTGCTAACTCCCCAAAACATATACAAATACAATCAGTAAAAACTACTTGAAAAGGGAAAACTCTCTACAGTCTCACAGGGTTGATGTGAAATAACATCAAAACTTAGAAGCATGCACAGTCAATAGTGCTCAATTTGCATACAGTTCACATGCAAACTCTCATGAAAAGGTTCAAAACAGTCTCCCAGCTCAGTTCTCATCTATACTTGGACAACAAAATCCTGCAAGAAATTCTCAGAAATCCTACCTTTCCTACACTTGCTTAAATAGCTAAAGTGCAATCTTGATACTAAAATATTGAAAAAAGGCATATCTATGTACATAAAAGTGTGAACAGATGTGTTTGTCTGTGTGTACTCTTAGATAAATTGATAAAAAAAGCAATATAGTTATAAATCAAAGACTATATCTAATAATATTGATTTCAAAATAAGCTGATAGAAAAAGATATAATAACTACAGTATAAGCTTTTAATTTTTGTTAATTACAAAAAAATAAAAGTTAAATACAGTAAATAAACTTGGTCCCTTACATTGAGAAAGGAACATAAATTGAGAATATTTGAAAATAAAATCCTTAGGAAAATACTTGGGCCTAAAACAGATGAGGAGACAGATGAGTGGAGAAGGTTACATAATTTAGAAGTACATAATTTGTATTCATGTCCAGATAGTATTAGAATGATTAAATCAAGAAGACTTAGGTGTGTAGATCATGTGGTACGAATGGGAGAGGAAAGAAGAGTATACAGGATTCTTGTTGGGAAACCTGATGGTAAAAGACCAATAGGAAGACCAAAACAAAGATGAAGGGATAATGTAGAGGTGGACCTAAAGGAAATTGGTAGGGAAGGAAAGAAGTATATAGATCTTGCTCAGGACAGGGACAGATGAAAGGCATGAGTTGCTGCAGCCATGAACATTCGGGTTTAAGAAGGCTAGAGAGTTAGTTAGTTATACATTAAATAAGCATAATATTTGGATTGTAAGTAGAGAATATAACAAATGTGCAATGCATTGTGCGAAAACTGTCAACTTTGCATTATAAGCAGAAAATTAAACCAGTTTGCCCTAGAAATACATTTTAAGAATAGCCCAAAATAGCATGCGTAATAGAAAATTAAGAAAACTTTCTGATGCATAAAAGTACTGACTAGTGCTGAATGAATCAATTACTGTAAAATATTATTCTCTGATTCAAGTAATTTAACTGTAAACATTATCTTTTGTGTGTAAAATATAATTGTTAGTTGAACTGATAAGTACAAATATTAACTTTATACGCCTTCATACACTCTAAATAACATAACTTTGATATATAAATTAGTAACAATTTGTTAAAATTAAGTTAAACTGTAGAATTGTTTTCTTAAATAAATATAAAGTAGTAAAAATACTAAACAAATAATTCCTTCTTTTCCTATTTAAAGGATGCCAAACAGTGTAAACCAGTTGTTAGTGGCTAAATAACATAAAGTTTGAAGGCAGTAACAATATTTTTAAAAATACTGCTTTTTACCTAACTTTGTGAATTAAATACTAGTACATTTTGTCAAATTATAAATAAAATATACCTATTTCTTTGGTATTTGTACTAAAGTGAAGAAAATGTTACTAAACCTTGGCTAGTACAGTAAATCTGAGAGTTTTATCTGGATATAATTGTAACTTGTTAATCTCGCCAAACACAATCTTTACCTCAATTTTGGAAGCTAGCTGAACTTTAGCGTTTCGAATTAGTGAAGGCCTCTATAGTGGAAAAATACACCCCGTCTGTAAAAATTTGGAAATGTTGTCTCCTCTGTCGAACCAGACCAACAGTGTTCTCAAGTGTTTCAATATATTTCTTAACATAACTAACTTTTCAAGAAAAAAATACCTTGTGACCAGATAGCTTAGTTGGTATAGCGTTAGGCTTTTAACCTATCTGTCCAGGGTTCGAGTCTCTGTCTGGGCGATAACAATTTTTAAATTTTGTCATCGGATCTTTTGCAGAATGGATATAAAATATGTTTACAGTCTAACAGATTATTATTTATCTAAAATTTTGCAAATAAGCTTTTAAGTTTCTCAAATATCAGCATCTTTAGCTAACAGTACAGCATAACCAGTATTATTATGATAGAAATGTTCTAGTGGTAGAATCTACACCTACTGTAATATCTCTGTGGTATTAACTTACATGCAGCCCATAACTTTTGGGACTGTTTCTCCTCCGTTACATTTCCTGGCCATTTACCCTTAGCGTCGCAATTAGCCTCAGAAGCAAAAAAAGCGAAATCTTATATTTGTTCTTTTTATATCTCTGAAACCACCTATAGCTACTATAGAACTACATTTAATTAATTTTGCAGTCTTCCTGTTCGATCTGTTAAATAATCCAGTCAATAAAAATATACTTACATAGAAAAATCTGTTTTTCAGATACTTTAATCGGGTAATCTGCTCTTGCGTACTTCCTCAGAAATATACACAATCATAGTTCTTTATAAATTTAGCACCTGATATAGAATAAATCGAAGTCTAGTTAGATTTGGCCTGTAAGTGCTTCTGGTACATGTAGTTACTTGAAAAAGCAAATATTTGGTGCATAAAAAGTAGCATTCTTGTGAAACAGTAAAAAATCAACCTCATTTCCTCGTAGCATTAGCTGTAAATGATTCTTGCAGGTTAACAAAGCTCTGGCGTCTGGTACTACGTCACCTACAATCCTTTGTAAGGTTCGTGTTGTCCTATAAATTGTCGATATACATACTAAATCCCTAGTTACAGCCTAAGCTTTAAGTTTCAATCAGAGGATTTCAGTGTCCAGATAGTGATTGTAGCCTCGTATAATAAACCAAATAGAAATAACCCAAGTGTTGATGCACCCAAAAAACCAGTAATACTTCAAAAATACCTTGAAAAAGGCTATAAGGCTAAATTATTCTTCTAGCATAGAAAAAAGTTTAGCAAGTGGGCCTATGGTCCATATAGTCAGTCGTCTGTGAACTTCGTCTTGTCCTGTGAATTGAGAATATATTGATAAATGGTTATATATATATTTTTTAAAAAAGGAACAATGTTGGTAAGCGTTCAGTTATGGACCCATCGGTAAAAAGATTTCAGTCTTTATAGACACACAATAATTTTCGTTACACTAAAAAATTGGCCTCGTATAAAAGTAAATAGTCGAAATGATAAACATTTCGTGTACTTTATCCAGTAAGCCTTAGCTAGAAATACAATAACAGCGTTACAGACATAAAAATTAAGCAAGCTTTGATATTCTAGTGGCACATAATAAATATAAAATATCCTTTAAAATACTCTGACAAATAGTTGTGGGTTATCTGAGATCAAAATTTTCAAGCCCCCTCTCCTGCATAAATAGGCTCTAGAATTCACTAAGCCTCAAAATAATATTGGGTACATAAAATAAAAAGCAGATGGAGAGTGATGCTGATCGCATCATCTCCAAACAGCAAAAACAAAAGTATATGGATGGAGCCCTACCTGATATATTTAGAAAACTTTACCTAGTATAAAAGTAACAAAATACTCAGCAAACTCTAAAATAAACAAACTTTCCTACGTAGCACGCGTAACCTGACCTAAATAAATACATATAGAAATACAGAACCAAAAATAGCATAGTGGAAATCAGTAAACCTTAATAATAATAATAATAATATATTCTGTGGCTTACATTTTAGCTAAAAGTACTTTTTCTTTAGTGTTTTTGAAAAGATTTAAATAAATACTAAACTCTAAGTTAAAAATTTGTAAATGTATATATGATACAAAACAAAATAAATACAAATTAATACATACCCTGCAAAAAATCAGTAAAAAAGTTGAAAACATCTCTTTGTGCATCCAAAATATAATAACAAATCCTTCCTGACTGGATTAAATTGTGTTATTTGAGTAATATTAAGCCTAAACTTGTAAAATAAAAGGGTAAAACTTGACGAAACACACTTCATGTGTACAAAATTTAATTCAAAACACATCTAAATTGTGTTATTTGAGTAAACTAGAGAATAATCCTGTAAACTTGGAAAATATATCTGTGTGTGTGTGGATGTGTGTGTGTGAGTGCGTGTGTGTCCAAAATGTAATAAAAAAACACGTTCAAATCGTGTTATTTGAGTAAATATTAGGCTAAACTTGTGAAATAAACAAATAAAAGTTGAGAACACACACTTTGTGTGTCGAAAATATAACTAAAAATCTTTCCTGAACAGATTGAATTGTGTTATTTTGGTAATAATAAGCCTAAACTTGTGAAATAAACAGATAGAAGTTGAGAACACACACTTTGTGTGTCGAAAATATAATAAAAAATGTTGCCTGAATAGTATAAATAGTGTTATTTTGGTAAAAATTAACATAAAGTTGTAAAATAATTAGTTAAAAGTTGAAAAAATATCTTTGTGAGTCCAAAATTTAATAAAAAATGTTGCCTGAATAGTATAAATAGTGTTATTTTGATAAAAAATTAACATAAAATTGTAAAATAATAAGTTAAATTTGAAAAAAAATGTCTTTGTGAATCCAAAATTTAATGAAAAAATGTTGCCTGAATAGTATAAATAGTGTTATTTTGGTAAAAATTAACATAAAAATTGTAAAATAATAAGTTAAAAGTTGAAAAAAATGTATTTGTGAATCCAAAATTAAATGAAAAAATGTTGCCTGAATAGTATAAATAGTGTTATTTTGGTAAAAATTAACATAAAATTGTAAAATAATAAGTTAAAAGTTGAAAAAAATGTCTTTGTGAATCCAAAATTAATAAAAAATGTTGCCTGAATAGTACAAATAGTGTTATTTTTGTAAAAAATTAATATCAAGTTGTAAAATAATAAGTTAAAAGTTGAAAAATTGTCTTTGTGAGTCCAAGATTTAATAAAAAATGTTGCCTGAATAGTATAAATAGTGTTATTTTGTAAAAATAAGGATAAGCTGTGAAAATGTTCGACATAAAGTCAAAGTTTGGTAAAAAATAAACTCAAAATTAAGTTAAATAGCACACAGTAACATACATTTACTACCTAAATCAATAATCAAAGGGTCATAGGTTTGTTACCCCGTGATAAAAGCAAATGGTGAAAACTGTAGGCCCCGTCCCTGATAGCTCTCCCTTCTTCATAGTACAGATAAAAAAAAACCTGCGCTAAAGCGTCCTGTGCCTTGAAGGCAAACCTGAGCGGAATATTAATTGGCGGCGGAAACCAGTTCTACAAGCGACGCATAGCTTCAGAGATTTGACCCTTGCTGCGCATTCGCAGACATCCTTTGTTGTCTGGATCAATCCCTCCCCTGCCCTACAGTATTGCATATCTTTCCCCTGTTCTTGCGTACTGGTTAACCTTGAAAAAAAACCGGTTCTGAAAACCTACCGACGCGTTCTCTGATTGGTCAATCGGGTTCCTTCTTTGTCCTGGCGTTGTGACGTCATTTGACCTTGAACGCACACTCCCCAAATTTCTTTCTCGTCTACCTGCGCTGAATATTAATTCTTTCTCTCTGTCTGGCATCAGAGCGGAGTTGAGATTCGGAGACCTTATTCTGTCTAGCGTGTGAAACCATCGTGTTTCATAACGTAATGCAATTATTACATAGTACTAATTAATAATATTACATATCGCGGGTTCGAATACCGGGACCGTCCCCAATCGTAATTGGACCTGTACCTACACCCATTACCACCGTTCATAGCGGTTCATAAACCATAAACTCTTATTTTCAATATTATAAACATTAATATTAACATTTTATACATTACATACTTTGTAGTAATGAATATAAAACCATATGCATAGCGTTTAGTACCTCTAATTACCTTCTATATACATATTTTTCATAAAATAAATAATTATATATTCATAAAAAGTTATAAACATGCAAATACATAAATGTAAAGTACTCTAAGTACATGCAAATGAATTCTAAATACATGCGAATTAATTAAAACCCGTGCAAATTAGTTCTAAGTACGTGCAAATTAAAGACCACCCACGCAGCGACCGTCCTTGGCGCGTTCCTCTTCTACTGACACCTAATGAAAATATCTATTCTATGTCCATCTCAAATTTACCAGCAGTAATGTTGTCACCTTGTAATAAAAATGCCTGGCTGAATACCCGGTGGGAACACATATTGTCCGGACCCACAAGGTCTTTGGAGATGTGTGGGGAGAAAGTTCTCGGAATTGTAAGATTTGGGCGTAAAGTCTTGGAAGTTCACAACAGTCAAACTTGATAAATGTGTGTAAATTAAGAAGAGAGATTCCATAAATAATAGAAGTGGTTAACACATTTAATCTACGTGAATATGGAAAAGGTAAAATAATTGAGAGAATTATTTTTTTTGTTTTTCGCAAGTTGTAGTTGTAATGTTGTTAACATGCAATGATGCAAATAATATACTTATAATACCGTTTAACACAAATGTTCAAGGTTCCAAGGATGGAAACATGGTGGAGACACCAGTCTACGGTCGAACCAGGGACTCTTGAAGACAAATTTAAAAGGTTCAAAGGTTGCTGGTTAGATACCCGATGTAGGTACCATCACTCCAATTCACATTGTTGTAATGAGAGAAAAGTGACAGGAATGCGACAGTAAAGAAATTAAGATAATCAAGCAGTGACATTATGATCAAGGGGTCCCAGAATCGATACCCGATGACGATACACCAATTTCAAAGTTGCATCTTATGCCTTGATATTTTAACAGAGCTGTGTTCGAGTTCGAGTTCTTGTGATAAATACGTCCAACAGATGTGTTATTTTATCGCGTTTTCTGCAAATGAACCGATTCGTACAACGGAACTAACATTTTCTGATTTTGCATATTAAGACAAAACCGGTGTCAAGCGGAATAATAGCATGCAGGGAGAAAAGAGAGATGAAGATAAAGAGAGGGAGAAGAAATAGAAAGAATAACTATTTTTCTCTTGTTTTTTCCATGTGCGGCTGTGAAAAAGGAAAGAAAGAAACAGAGAAAGAGTCAAAGAGATAGAGGAACAAAGCAGAAAATAAAAAGATATACAAATTCCCTCCTTTGGTTTTCTTTCTTTTTTATCGTAACTCGGAAGGAGAGAAAAATAAATAAAATACAAAGAGTGATAAAAACAAACCGAAAGAAACATGAGAGAAAAAAACACTCCCTCCCTTTTGTTTTCTCTCTCTTTAGATTCACACAGAGCTGCGACAAAGCAATAAAACACAATACCAATCATTTGTCGAGCAGATAACTGAACAGTAAACTGACTCTCGAAGACAAATTTGAAAAGTCAAAGTGTCCCTGGTTCGAGACTCGATGGAGCATTCGCCTACGAACATCTCAAATTCACCTCATATACCTATTTCATATTTTGATAAGAAAAACCGTTGGAACAATTTGTGGGTGGTTTTTTAAGTGTGGTAGGGGGAAAATGTTGAGAATGGAACAGAGTAAAGGAGTGGTGAGGGTTGGAATTGAACATTGAACAAACGTTTTACAAGGTTGAGAATTAAATAGTATCCAAGAATGTTCCAGGGTGTATTAGAATTTTGGAAATCTCTTAGATTATACCCTTCACTGCACTGTTGCTTTTTTCCCAATACATTCACACAGATCTGATATAAAGCAATTAAACACAACACAACACAAAACCTTTGACTAGCAGAAAACTGAACAGTAAACTGACTCTTGACGACAAGTTTGAAAATATTAAAGGGGGTTCCTGGTTCGATACTCGATGACATTCGTCTACGGACACCTTATATTCCTTTTATATGCTTTTTCTTGTATCTTGATAACAAAAACCGTTGGAACAATCTGAAGGATTTAATGGCGATAAGGAAAAACAGTTGGGAGTGAAGGGAAGTAAAAAATGGGCGTGTGTTGGATTTGATCAGAGAACAAACTTTTTTACAACATTGAGCATGAATTATTATCCGAAAATGTTCTAGGACGTATTATTTTTTTTTTAAATTGAACAGTTTCTACACGTCATGCGATATATTACTTACTACAAATGGGATGATTTGTAATTGAAAAATGTGTCAAGACGGATTTGTTATCACCTAAGTAATATTTGGTGGAAGCAATACCCGGTGGAAGCACATAGTGGTTCGGATCCCACTTTAAACGGTAGGTCCAGTCTCGATTGGCCTTACTGTGCATAAAGTGGACTTAAACACCAACTCAATCAATCTTTACCACTATTCCTTTACCTTCACCATTATCAAAAGGTGGTAAAACATAGATCACATGACATCACAAAATATACCTTATCTAAAACTTCATATGCGCCCTTTTGCAATTTCTTTCCCAGTTTGGCATTCCAATACTCAATTTTGCACCAAATATTACTTAGGTGATAACAAATCCGTCTTGACACATTTTTCAATTACAAATCATCCCATTTGTAGTAAGTAATATATCGCATGACGTGTAGAAACTGTTCAATTTAAAAAAAAAATAATACGTCCTAGAACATTTTCGGATAATAATTCATGCTCAATGTTGTAAAAAAGTTTGTTCTCTGATCAAATCCAACACACGCCCATTTTTTACTTCCCTTCACTCCCAACTGTTTTTCCTTATCGCCATTAAATCCTTCAGATTGTTCCAACGGTTTTTGTTATCAAGATACAAGAAAAAGCATATAAAAGGAATATAAGGTGTCCGTAGACGAATGTCATCGAGTATCGAACCAGGAACCCCCTTTAATATTTTCAAACTTGTCGTCAAGAGTCAGTTTACTGTTCAGTTTTCTGCTAGTCAAAGGTTTTGTGTTGTGTTGTGTTTAATTGCTTTATATCAGATCTGTGTGAATGTATTGGGAAAAAAGCAACAGTGCAGTGAAGGGTATAATCTAAGAGATTTCCAAAATTCTAATACACCCTGGAACATTCTTGGATACTATTTAATTCTCAACCTTGTAAAACGTTTGTTCAATGTTCAATTCCAACCCTCACCACTCCTTTACTCTGTTCCATTCTCAACATTTTCCCCCTACCACACTTAAAAAACCACCCACAAATTGTTCCAACGGTTTTTCTTATCAAAATATGAAATAGGTATATGAGGTGAATTTGAGATGTTCGTAGGCGAATGCTCCATCGAGTCTCGAACCAGGGACACTTTGACTTTTCAAATTTGTCTTCGAGAGTCAGTTTACTGTTCAGTTATCTGCTCGACAAATGATTGGTATTGTGTTTTATTGCTTTGTCGCAGCTCTGTGTGAATCTAAAGAGAGAGAAAACAAAAGGGAGGGAGTGTTTTTTTCTCTCATGTTTCTTTCGGTTTGTTTTTATCACTCTTTGTATTTTATTTATTTTTCTCTCCTTCCGAGTTACGATAAAAAAGAAAGAAAACAAAAGGAGGGAATTTGTATATCTTTTTATTTTCTGCTTTGTTCCTCTATCTCTTTGACTCTTTCTCTGTTTCTTTCTTTCCTTTTTCACAGCCGCACATGGAAAAAACAAGAGAAAAATAGTTATTCTTTCTATTTCTTCTCCCTCTCTTTATCTTCATCTCTCTTTTCTCCCTGCATGCTATTATTCCGCTTGACACCGGTTTTGTCTTAATATGCAAAATCAGAAAATGTTAGTTCCGTTGTACGAATCGGTTCATTTGCAGAAAACGCGATAAAATAACACATCTGTTGGACGTATTTATCACAAGAACTCGAACTCGAACACAGCTCTGTTAAAATATCAAGGCATAAGATGCAACTTTGAAATTGGTGTATCGTCATCGGGTATCGATTCTGGGACCCCTTGATCATAATGTCACTGCTTGATTATCTTAATTTCTTTACTGTCGCATTCCTGCCACTTTTCTCTCATTACAACAATGTGAATTGGAGTGATGGTACCTACATCGGGTATCTAACCAGCAACCTTTGAACCTTTTAAATTTGTCTTCAAGAGTCCCTGGTTCGACCGTAGACTGGTGTCTCCACCATGTTTCCATCCTTGGAACCTTGAACATTTGTGTTAAACGGTATTATAAGTATATTATTTGCATCATTGCATGTTAACAACATTACAACTACAACTTGCGAAAAACAAAAAAAATAATTCTCTCAATTATTTTACCTTTTCCATATTCACGTAGATTAAATGTGTTAACCACTTCTATTATTTATGGAATCTCTCTTCTTAATTTACACACATTTATCAAGTTTGACTGTTGTGAACTTCCAAGACTTTACGCCCAAATCTTACAATTCCGAGAACTTTCTCCCCACACATCTCCAAAGACCTTGTGGGTCCGGACAATATGTGTTCCCACCGGGTATTCAGCCAGGCATTTTTATTACAAGGTGACAACATTACTGCTGGTAAATTTGAGATGGACATAGAATAGATATTTTCATTAGGTGTCAGTAGAAGAGGAACGCGCCAAGGACGGTCGCTGCGTGGGTGGTCTTTAATTTGCACGTACTTAGAACTAATTTGCACGGGTTTTAATTAATTCGCATGTATTTAGAATTCATTTGCATGTACTTAGAGTACTTTACATTTATGTATTTGCATGTTTATAACTTTTTATGAATATATAATTATTTATTTTATGAAAAATATGTATATAGAAGGTAATTAGAGGTACTAAACGCTATGCATATGGTTTTATATTCATTACTACAAAGTATGTAATGTATAAAATGTTAATATTAATGTTTATAATATTGAAAATAAGAGTTTATGGTTTATGAACCGCTATGAACGGTGGTAATGGGTGTAGGTACAGGTCCAATTACGATTGGGGACGGTCCCGGTATTCGAACCCGCGATATGTAATATTATTAATTAGTACTATGTAATAATTGCATTACGTTATGAAACACGATGGTTTCACACGCTAGACAGAATAAGGTCTCCGAATCTCAACTCCGCTCTGATGCCAGACAGAGAGAAAGAATTAATATTCAGCGCAGGTAGACGAGAAAGGAATTTGGGGAGTGTGCGTTCAAGGTCAAATGACGTCACAACGCCAGGACAAAGAAGGAACCCGATTGACCAATCAGAGAACGCGTCGGTAGGTTTTCAGAACCGGTTTTTTTTTCAAGGTTAACCAGTACGCAAGAACAGGGGAAAGATATGCAATACTGTAGGGCAGGGGAGGGATTGATCCAGACAACAAAGGATGTCTGCGAATGCGCAGCAAGGGTCAAATCTCTGAAGCTATGCGTCGCTTGTAGAACTGGTTTCCGCCGCCAATTAATATTCCGCTCAGGTTTGCCTTCAAGGCACAGGACGCTTTAGCGCAGGGTTTTTTTTATCTGTACTATGAAGAAGGGAGAGCTATCAGGGACGGGGCCTACAGTTTTCACCATTTGCTTTTATCACGGGGTAACAAACCTAGGACCCTTTGATTATTGATTTAGGTAGTAAATGTATGTTACTGTGTGCTATTTAACTTAATTTTGAGTTTATTTTTTACCAAACTTTGACTTTATGTCGAACATTTTCACAGCTTATCCTTATTTTTACAAAATAACACTATTTATACTATTCAGGCAACATTTTTTATTAAATCTTGGACTCACAAAGACAATTTTTCAACTTTTAACTTATTATTTTACAACTTGATATTAATTTTTTACAAAAATAACACTATTTGTACTATTCAGGCAACATTTTTTATTAATTTTGGATTCACAAAGACATTTTTTTCAACTTTTAACTTATTATTTTACAATTTTATGTTAATTTTTACCAAAATAACACTATTTATACTATTCAGGCAACATTTTTTCATTAAATTTTGGATTCACAAATACATTTTTTTCAACTTTTAACTTATTATTTTACAATTTTTATGTTAATTTTTACCAAAATAACACTATTTATACTATTCAGGCAACATTTTTTCATTAAATTTTGGATTCACAAAGACATTTTTTTTCAAATTTAACTTATTATTTTACAATTTTATGTTAATTTTTTATCAAAATAACACTATTTATACTATTCAGGCAACATTTTTTATTAAATTTTGGACTCACAAAGATATTTTTTCAACTTTTAACTAATTATTTTACAACTTTATGTTAATTTTTACCAAAATAACACTATTTATACTATTCAGGCAACATTTTTTATTATATTTTCGACACACAAAGTGTGTGTTCTCAACTTCTATCTGTTTATTTCACAAGTTTAGGCTTATTATTACCAAAATAACACAATTCAATCTGTTCAGGAAAGATTTTTAGTTATATTTTCGACACACAAAGTGTGTGTTCTCAACTTTTATTTGTTTATTTCACAAGTTTAGCCTAATATTTACTCAAATAACACGATTTGAACGTGTTTTTTTATTACATTTTGGACACACACGCACTCACACACACACATCCACACACACACAGATATATTTTCCAAGTTTACAGGATTATTCTCTAGTTTACTCAAATAACACAATTTAGATGTGTTTTGAATTAAATTTTGTACACATGAAGTGTGTTTCGTCAAGTTTTACCCTTTTATTTTACAAGTTTAGGCTTAATATTACTCAAATAACACAATTTAATCCAGTCAGGAAGGATTTGTTATTATATTTTGGATGCACAAAGAGATGTTTTCAACTTTTTTACTGATTTTTTGCAGGGTATGTATTAATTTGTATTTATTTTGTTTTGTATCATATATACATTTACAAATTTTTAACTTAGAGTTTAGTATTTATTTAAATCTTTTCAAAAACACTAAAGAAAAAGTACTTTTAGCTAAAATGTAAGCCACAGAATATATTATTATTATTATTATTATTATTATTAAGGTTTACTGATTTCCACTATGCTATTTTTGGTTCTGTATTTCTATATGTATTTATTTAGGTCAGGTTACGCGTGCTACGTAGGAAAGTTTGTTTATTTTAGAGTTTGCTGAGTATTTTGTTACTTTTATACTAGGTAAAGTTTTCTAAATATATCAGGTAGGGCTCCATCCATATACTTTTGTTTTTGCTGTTTGGAGATGATGCGATCAGCATCACTCTCCATCTGCTTTTTATTTTATGTACCCAATATTATTTTGAGGCTTAGTGAATTCTAGAGCCTATTTATGCAGGAGAGGGGGCTTGAAAATTTTGATCTCAGATAACCCACAACTATTTGTCAGAGTATTTTAAAGGATATTTTATATTTATTATGTGCCACTAGAATATCAAAGCTTGCTTAATTTTTATGTCTGTAACGCTGTTATTGTATTTCTAGCTAAGGCTTACTGGATAAAGTACACGAAATGTTTATCATTTCGACTATTTACTTTTATACGAGGCCAATTTTTTAGTGTAACGAAAATTATTGTGTGTCTATAAAGACTGAAATCTTTTTACCGATGGGTCCATAACTGAACGCTTACCAACATTGTTCCTTTTTTAAAAAATATATATATAACCATTTATCAATATATTCTCAATTCACAGGACAAGACGAAGTTCACAGACGACTGACTATATGGACCATAGGCCCACTTGCTAAACTTTTTTCTATGCTAGAAGAATAATTTAGCCTTATAGCCTTTTTCAAGGTATTTTTGAAGTATTACTGGTTTTTT
>NW_028143722.1:0-52296 GCF_977018435.1 Lepisma saccharinum
CTCGTTAGTCTGCAAAATGCAGTCCAGGGTGTACTTCGTGGAAGGTCACCTCTTACACCTCTACATTTTTAATGTTCATATGACGTAACTGCTAATTTCGTTTGACACAACAATGAAGAATATCATAATGAAATAGGCAAATAATATAGCGTGTAACAAAGGTCCGGGAACACTTTAAAGAAATTATTGTAGCCAAACGAGTAGCGTTACAAAGTAACAAAGTACATCATTTCAAAGAGTAAAGTTGTATGTTTTTTTCAACAACACTCAACTTACAAACACTCTATGTGGGAACCATGTGTAACCCGACAAATGTCTACGCGATAATCAAACTCTTCCCACACACGGCCCAACATGTCTTCCGAGACTGTGGCTGTTACTTGTTCAATTCTCCTTTTGAGTTCCACAACATCACGTGGAAGAGGAGGGACATATACATGGTCCTTTACATAACCTCATTAAAAAAAAAAAAAAAAAAACATTCGTTGCACTCTTTGTTCTGTCAAATTCTAACACGCAGAAAGCCTTCTCAGCTGCAGAAAGCGCCATCTTGATTATGACACCACCTAGCGACGATATATGGAACTACACGTAACATCTGCAATGAGAAGAAACTTACAACTTTAATCTTTGAAATTATGTACTTTGTCACTTTGTAATGCTACTCGTTTGGCTACAACGAGCGTTCCCGGACTTTTGTTACACGCTATTAGGCAAGGTAACTTAATATACGTATAAGGCAGGGGGTGCTCGTTCGGCGGCGCAGATCGTATGCGCAGTTGTCCGTGGATACATGACGTCATCATCGAGAAGCTCGGCGCGGAAAAGGCTGGTTCCTTATGCAAATATTGAGATATTTGACAACGAATATCTTCTAAAATATAGTAACAGGGGAAAAGTTACAACTTTTACTGTTAAGATTCATCCTTTCTAATCAATGTATCACAAAGTTGATTCAAATGTGTAAAATGGTTTTCAAGAAATCGTGTTACGAAGGAACCCCTGTTTTGTTCTCTCCAGGCTTCCAATATAAGGGAGTTTTAACTTAAGCGCGTTGGATTTCTTTTTGCTCTATGTTTTAAAATAAGATTATTTTGTTCTTGTCAACTGAATTCATGCCTAAATGCTATGGAAAGTTGTGAAAACTATTATCAGAAAACTAACGGAAGAAATCTAAAATATCACAGCCTTTCCAGTCGGTAATTGCGTAAGTAAACGAAAAGACAAGATTGTTATAAAAAATGCGGGATTGCCCATTTTTGTGAAAAAGGCATTGTGCGAGATCTAAAAGCAGAACATTTTAATATTGTATGTAAATGTAAGGGTGTAATAAACGTGACTACTTCCCGTAAAATATCACTGCACTCTCCACGTTTCTCTTTGGCGCCGTCAATAGCTTCAACACGTTGTTTTTTTATATATATATTTGTCACATATTTGTTTTAATTAGTATTCTGCTCGTTCCGCCACCTGAACGCAGCAGCTAGGGCTCAAAGGGCAGTGCAGTTACACCGGAAGAAGGCTCGGAAATGGCAGGCTTCAGAAGTTAACTCATCCAAATTAAATTAAATAGGTATGTGCTCTCTCTAAATTTAAACATAGTTCACAAATAATTTGATTAAAAGTTTTAAAAGTATCTGTTTTATTTAATAACGTATTAATTGGTGCAATCTTCTCCAGCATAGCTATAGACAGTGACCACACTACAAGGGGGGGGGGGAGGAGAATTCTCTCTCTCTCTCTCTCTCTCTCTCTCTCTCTCTCTCTCTCTCTCTCTCTCTCTCTCTCTCTCTTATCTGCCCCCAGTATAACGACAAAAATAAATAAATGAATGAATGCTCTTTTAGCCAAAATATGCATTTTTGTGTCGTATGTAACGGAATAATAAACATGATTGCCCCGGGAAAATATGATTTACCCCTCCATCTTTTCTATTGCGCAGTCACTAGCTACAACATATTTTGATTTCTATTGTTCCCACATATTTATTTTTATTTTAGTATTGTGAATCGTATTCCACTGTGTTACCTCACGTAGCCACCCCCCCCCCCCCACACACACACGCGTATATACGATTTCAGTTGTAAGTTTTAGACTAAGCTTGTCAAATGTCCACTTATATCTTTGTATTCTTGAGCCATTTAAAAAGAATCATTTCGCCCTTCTTCTGGACGATGTTTTCCCACTGGAAGCCCCTTTGCAGTTCGAGATCCGGGGCTATAGCCTTCCCAAGCCACAGTCTCCTCCAAATACTGTCCTGGCCTCATGAAAGAAAAATATATGTATTGATACGAAATATTAATTTGACTTGGCAGTTTCTTTTTTCGAACAGGAATAAGTTTTAAATTTTAATAGCTTATAAATTTACACTAGCAATTTTGAGTAAAGGTTTTACGTAACCCTAAAAGTACATTTAGAGACTGCAAGGTCAACTCTCGATATTTCAGATATATTAATAATTTTCATCACAACGTCTAGTAATAATTATTTGTTACTTCAATAATCTCCTCGCAAATGTTTCTCGCATATTAAAACGTAGATGCCATATGATCGTCATTTTCTGTTTATTTCCTTGTAATGCTGACCTCCGTGGCGAAGTGGTTAGCACAACACTTTACGATACCAAGGGCCCCCAGGTTCGAATCCCCGCCCGGGCATGGGTCTACTTTCCTTTCTTCAATTTCATCATATCATCACGCATCCTCATCTTTGCGATTAGCCATATGTGACAGATAAGCGAAGTAAAATAAACTAAGTCAATTAATCAATAATTTTTGAAAACTCTTTCATTCTTCTTTAGCATGTCACGTTTTTGTTAAAATTATATTACGATTTGTAAAATGAAAATTCTAAAGGAGAACACGCAACTTTCTTTGTAGCGCATCGGTCAGAAAGTTTCAGGAATATGGATTTTCAAACTACATTTTTTCACATGTAATTTGTCCCCTTTTAAAAGTAGCGCGTTTTCAATTATGTTACTAATCATTAAAAGGATGCCTCAATACCATCTTGGAGGATGACAATTAATAATTTTCCCCTCCTAAAAGTAATAATATACTTTCGCTCTCTGAATCTCCCATATAAATGCTAGGGGCCGTCTGCTTGAGCCGAGCTCACTCCCACTCTGGTGACGTCACGCGTTCGTGCAAGATCGGCAATCTTCGGATGGCTTTACCTAATCTCTATCTACCTTGCGTATAAGGTAGCGCCATCCGAAAATTGCCGATAATGCACGAGCGCGTGACGTCATGTGGGAGGATCGGTTATGCTCGGTGCCCCTTCGGTTATGTTCGTTCGGGGCTTGGCCGAAGCAAACGGCCGCTATCATTTCTATGCGAGTTTCAGAGAGGAAAAGTGTTTCATTACTTTGAGGGGTAAATATTAATTATCATACTTCGGGATGGTATTGAGGTATTCCTTTAAAACATGCTACTTTTAGAAGAGGGAAAATTGCGCATGCAAAAATATTGTAAAAATTCATGTTTCTTAAACCTGATCGATATATTACAAAGAAGGTTGTCCATGTTCTCATTAGCATTTCAGATTTCATCATTTCATAAATCGTATTATGATTTTAATAAAAAACGTTGCATGCTAAAGAAGAATTGCATAGTGAAAGAGTTACAAAGAAAGAATTGTTTGACAGATTTGGTTTATTTTTGCTTTTCTGTCTTTTTTTAAATATGAAAGGAAAACCCATAAGAGGTAGTCCCCCCGTCGTTCTCTTTCGTTGTTTCCACAAGCCGACCTCCTTGGCGTAGTAGTTAGCACATCGCGCTTCAACGCCAGGGGCGGGGTTCGAATCCTGACCTGGGCATGGATGTTTGTGAGTGTTCATTCATCAATTGCATAATTTCATCACTCAACCCTATCTTCGCAAATTAGCCAGAAGTGGCACAAGAAGGGAAGTAAAGTAAAGCAAGTCAATCAATCAATCTTTGTTTGCACATATACTATCACATTTACTAAATTCTCAATTTTCTCATTAAGGACAAATCAATGTATTACCCGATTGGATTCGAACCCGGGACCCCTGGCGTCGTAGTGCGCTGTTCTAACAACTCCCCCACGGAGATCGTCAGAGGCCTCCGAGGCACTACAGGCCTCACAGAACGTCACAGGAGTACTATCGGATTATAAATTATGGATATTAGAGTTTGGATAATAAATAAATAAATTATATAATATATAATCTATAAATAAAAAAAAACGTTTCTTTATTTATAGAATTTCAAAGAGAGCGATAGTTTGCCAAACTAAAAAAAAACTATTTTGTTCTCACGACGATAAAAATAGAAGGCATAATCAAAAAAAATTGGTAACTATAGATTGACACAGAATTGAATAAGCTGAAATTTGATGTAACTCGTTTTTATGTGGTTCTACTGGTTAACTTTTAATTGAGTCCAAACTTGAATATCCGTAATTTTTAATCCGATAGTAGTCCGGTATAATCAATTTGCAACATTTAACACAACGCAGTACAAAAGCCTAATATTTAGTTTTCTGACTGAATCGTTCCTTCTTATTCATTCAGAACGTTGCAATCATTTCCAAGAACATTTCAAATTTTACATAACATCAGAAAGTATTAACATTATACTGATATACTTAAAATACAATCTTTACCGTTCTCCATAATGTAACTTTATTTTTCAAATTATCAAGTGAAAGATGCAATATACAATCTAGATAAAATTTTACTTTGCATTTGATACTTACTCTGAATTCGAAAGAATCCCCAACCTTATTCATACATTTATTTACTGTACAATAATTTACGGATCAAAGTTCCACATGCAAAATTTTTTTGGAAAGTTTTTATGTGGAGGAAGAATGACGAAATAGTTTGTAAGATAGTAGTTTCAGACTTTGAAAACACAATTCCAGTTTGTAATTTGCATATATTTTAAATTTATCTGGTTCAAATTTGGCTGCAAGTTATCGTTGTCATAGTTCTGAAAAGTATTGTTTCGTATTAAGAACTTTACATACAAACGCGTGCAGAAGACGAGCCAAAGTGTACAAGTACTAATTTAACTAACTTAACCTACTCTAAATACTTGATGAGTGCTAGGAACATCAAACTTAAATGTCTTAACCTACTAAATTCAAGCCTATAGAAATAGATTTATGATCACAAGGTAAATGAAACGCTTTGAGAATATCGATGAAAATATCTTAGTTCTTAGTTTAATTAAACAATAAAGGAGAAAAGTTACATGAACTCACAATGATTGACTGTGCAAGTGTACGAATTATTATTCGTTAAAGGACTTTGTCCGCATATTTTTCATTTCCATTTCCATGTGTGTCTGAGTTGTATAACCGGAAAATATACTCCAAGGCTGATATGCGACACACATTTGTACATTAACGAAGTAACTTGCATTACACTAATCTTAGATCTTGCTCTTTTTGACAGAAATGTACTACAAAGAAATAATGTAACATCCAATGGTTTATATTGAGTACAAGGGTACAAAATTATTTACAATGTATTTGTGAAATACCAAAATTGAACAAAGTTGCAAACATTTCAATGATGGGTGTAATATTCACTCATGCAATATTTACCATCGTGCATACAACTATGTAACTATGTAACTCGAATTGAAGGTGTACTAAGTGAATTTAATTTCCAATAGCGTGGAAGTTAGTACGCAATCTTCGAAATGCACATTTTCGACAACAAATCACAATCAACATCGGTTTGTGTTAAATAAATGAATTTGTTAGTAATTATAAATCCAACTTACATAAAATGTACATAACAAATCAGTTAGGCTCACTACGTACTTCGCACTAGTTGAACACATTTTCAAGATATTGATGACTTTTCTTGTGGTACTGTCGGTTAGGTTACGTTTTAGATGTTGAACTTCTTTATTTAGTTAAAGCAGGTTGATAGACGTTGTTTGTAATCTTTAGTTTATTGGTTTCTGAATGCAGACGTGTGTTTCTCCTTTGTAAACGATCAAATATGTTTTCCAACTACGAAACATTGCTTGCAGTTTGCTATATATTTTTCTCTTTTCTGGCAGCATAGTCATTAGCTTGTTTAGGCCACGTCTTCCTCGATTTTTTGATACTAAAGTAGGTAAATTTCTTAAATTGGGTGTAATTTTAGCGATGGCACTGCAGTTGGCTTCAGCACGTTCTTTGGTGGATAAAAAGGTAAAGGTAAAGTGTTCCCCTGTGCATAGCACCACGCCATGAAGGCGTATAGGGGGTGTGGGGGTAACGCCCCACACTTTCTTGATCCGGTCGTGAGTGGGGGTGATGTGATAAGCATCACGCCCCTGACCGCCTTTACCCCCCAGGGTTTCCCCCAGGTACCCATGTTATTCGACGCTGGGTAGGCGCCGGGACCGCTTCCACCGTTAGAAAAGTTCCCGGATTTGAACCGGCCGGGGATCGAACCCGGGACCTTTAGCATGGTTACCGATTGAGCCACCGCGTTCTTTGGTGGAAAATACAGAAATTCTGCTTTTATATCTCGCACATAGTCTTCTTCACAATAATTGGCACTGCACACTTGCATTTTTTACATTTCGTCTACAAGCATGAATCCACTGTTTACTTACGCAATTATCGACTGGAAATTTATGATATTTTATGTCAGTTCCTTTAGTTTTCTGTTTATAGTTTTCATAGCTTGCTACAGCACAATTAGATATGATTGCAGTCTACAAGTACAAAAATACAATAAAAATAAATCGAAGGCTACAAAATCAATAACCTGCTTGTTCCGATTTTTGCGACGTGTTAGTAGCTAAATGTACCCCGCACCAAACTTACTGCACATAGCAACGAGCACCGTCAAACCCGATCCTCCCAGATGACGTAATGCATACGTACTTCACATAGCAACGAGCACCCCCTGGCTATTAGGGGTGTAAGCAGAACCGATTATGTATTTCTTTCCGAAAGAGAAATCCTTTTTGCTTTTATACTTAACAAAATTAACTATTGACTGTGTTGAGTTTTTATTTTCACACATGATATCGTTCAGAGGAAGATCTAAACACAATAAGTTGGATATTGGCTAACTTGGAGGTGGGAAAAGAGCAAGATATACAGTGGCGTCGCGTGCTGTTCACATACAGGTGTTCACAATACAATTTTTATACTTATTGGAGATTTACTACTCTCCCTTGTAACTTCATCTTCAATATTGAACATATAAGAACAACAGTTAAACTTATTTTCAACAATTTCCCCTCAAAATCATGCTATATCTGAAGCAATACAATACATTTTTTATTCAATTAACACCCTTTTAATTACGTTATTTACAATTAGTGATGGCTAGTGCAAACTAATTAGTATAAGATGCAATCTCAGGTATGTACAACGCAAGATTATCATACTTTGTAATCTACTTTCTATTACACCGACCATATGTTAACCAACCACATTCATTCAGCTTTGAAAGCACGTGCATCGTTAGCGGGACAGAGGGGAGGACGCCTCCAGTCCAGAAAAAAATATTTTGTATATAGTATAAGATATTTGGGTATTGTACAGAATGTCCCCTCGCCCCGCTCACAGTAACTCGGTTGTGATGCTTGTGATTGAAGTATCAGTCAATGTGACATTGCTTGTATTTCTTCTTTCCTAGTGTTCCGTATTTTTCCTAGCAATGGTTCAGAGAGAGATTGATTTTCGACCATTTAAAGCAAGGGTTCCCAAACTAGTTTGCTTCACGGCTCCCTTAGTTTTTTCAAGACTTTACCGCGGCGCCCAGAATGTAGCCCTCTCTAACACTTGCAACGCTCAGTTACTTGTAAGATTGCTTGTCTTACGTTAAAAATTAAACACGTATTTCAAATTCAGAAACATTTTATATGTAAAAAAAAAGTAACTAAATAAATAAAATATCGGAACATTTCGTTGCGCCCCTGTAAGCTAATCATGGTGCCCCACGGCGCCGCGGCACTCACTTTGGGAACCACCGATTTAAAGCGTATGGTATCATCTGTTCGTCGTTGTCATTAACATATTTACCCGTCGTCGCCTTGTAATCGAGGGGTTCCGGTTCGAAACCCGGTGGAGGCACACAGTGGTTCGGATCCCACTTAAAACTGTAGGTCCAGTCCCGATTAGCCTTACTTTGCATAAAGTGGACTTAAAACACCAAATCAATCAATCAAACATATTTACCATCCTTGATCTGATACATTGCACGAAACGAATCGTTCCAATTCAGATGCAGTCTCTTTTTAAGCGAGTCGCATGTGCAAATGGTAACATGTGTTTGTCCATGAATTGCCGCCTCCAAACAATAAACAAGGAAAACAAAATTGCGCGTTCACAACGTTGCACCCACATAACCAATTGTACTTCGTGTACCAGTAATTTTTGAATGTTCTTTTAATAACGCAATTGGGAGTACTTACCTCTTGTACAATGTAGAGGTCGGCTGGTAAGAGCCCATCCTTTTTACTTGAGTTCGTTCTGTTTCGCTCAATCGCGAAAATGACTTTTCTTTCAAACTCCTAACAGTATTCATAGTGTACAAAACACAACACTACACTATACTACACACACACACACGACACAACACACAAGCATGTCTGAAAGCCAGTGCACATAATTTCACCCAACCGCTTGTCAATAGATATCTTGCTCTCGACATCGACACTAACCGCCTTTTACCCGTTACCGCCGAAGAGCATAGGCTTTTTTGTTGCCCCGAAAAACTAACGGTACTTCATCTTTCCAAAACAAACGTGCTCCCTTGCAGTTCTTCCACAGCAGCAGTGTTGCCAACAATTGAAACGTAGAAGTTTCTAAATCTTCAACATGAGCTAATTAAAAATCGCTGAATCAAATTTGCTGGTGAAAAATACAAAATGTATTTTAAAAAAATGCTGTGGGAAACAACTTACACCAGGTTTATTGAATGTATGTGCGTTTATATGCAATTAAAAATGCATTTAATTTCAATTGTGATAATTTAAATGCATATATTATTTCAAATTTCTAACTTCAAAAAAGAAAATGTATGTGTAGCAAAAACACAGCTCTAGTTTTCTGAAAGTTATATTTTGTTCTTTACAATAAGCATGTTCTAATAACGTAGAGAATAGTAAAAATGATTTACAAATATCAATTGATAACTTTTTTCGGTAACAACTATTTAGGCCATACGACCCCATACTATTCTGATTATAGTTACCAGAAAAATGCGCGTTGAATTGATGTAAATGTAGTCAGCACTTTCCTTTGCAATTTAAGTTGGTGAGAGTTATTTCCTTGGCATGAAAAACGTCGATTACTAAAGGAAGTTGCAGTGTGAATTGCCCTTAGACGCACATGCGCTAATCATATAAACTTTGAAAGATATTTTGTAACTCCTGCAGACTAGTTTCTAAAGAAAAGTCGCTCGTCACTATTCCGTGAATTTTAGCGCCCACTGGAATTTAAAATCCGCCAGGATTAGAGACTTCTCACTAAAGATTGCAACTATGTAGCGCCGATCTTTTCGAGTCCTCCTAGACGTGCCTGTATATGCTGCGCCCTGGTGCCGAATGTAAGAAGTATTGCCGCTGTGACAGTCAGATTTACCGTCATTATTATTATTATCATTATTATTCATGTATGTAGCGGTAAAAATACGTGTTGATTCAAAGTGTTGAGTGTTTTAATTTGTAAGATTACATATTTGATTTTTGCCAAGCCGACGGGAGGAACGAGACGTTCGCGTGTGTTAAGGGTGAGCACCTGAAGGGTCACGCTATGCGTCTAAAGCTTAGGAAATTCGACCGTAATGACAAACATTTAAATATCTCGGTTTCCAACGGTCAGATTCATGTGAAACTTATACCAACGCAGCGGCATGTGTGCAAGGACGGATGTGTGGAGTTTCGTCACGATCAAGCGACAATTACGGACGCCAGATCAAATCGGTTCTAATTGATCAGTTTGTGGACAGCGATTGCAATTGAGCTATGGGCGACAGCCAGGCGGAGGCTTAATCCGCACAAGTAAACTTCGGACACGGTCCGTCCTAGTTTGGAGACAATAGAGCGTGGTGGAATAACCTCTCCGGAAGCGTCACTCCAACGTGCGCCTAGCGTCCTTTTTCAAAATCCAAATAAAACGAAGGACATGGTTTTTCGATACACAGTCTTACCGCGATCCTTGTAGCGAGAGCAGCTCCGTGCTACCTCTCCATATACAGTTTTGCCGCGATTCTTGGAACGAGAGCACCTTCGTGCTACCTTTCGTGTACAGTGGACTTTGTTGTGTTGTGCGAACACCAGTGTGTGTGGTAGGCAGTAAGTCTACACGAGTGCGCCTACCTCAACCGCTGGGGGAAGTTGAAGCGAAACCGTGTTTCCGTGATTACCTTACGCCATTTATAATTTTTGAGAAACGAGGAACACCGGAAACTATGGCGGGCTAGAGGAAGAAGAGAGATGAGGGCGTTACGTCGATGTCAGAAGAAACTACGCCGATGATGCCTATCCGCCGCCGTGGAGAGAGAGAGAACGTCGAACGCCGCCCTATTGATACGCCGATGATGCCTACTATCCGCCACGTTGACGCCCCGACGACGCCTACCAGCCGCGACAGAGAGACGTAGAGAGAGATGTTGACGCCCCGACGACGCCGACGACGCCTACCATCCGCCACGTTGACGCCCCGACGACGCCTACCAGCCGCGACAGAGAGACGTAGAGAGAGATGTTGACGCCCCGACGACGCCGACGACGCCTACAACGACCGCTCAGATGCGACGTCCGAACCGCGCCATACCACGGAGATCCACCGATCCCAAGAGGAAGAGGAGTCGGGGAACTAGGTGTTTGAACCCTTTTTGCATCTCCATCGTCGCGACCAAGGAAACCTTCCGTGTGAATACTATGTGTTTTTCAATCGCCCATAACGACGCCAGGATGCACCTCGGAAGCTGAGAGTTGGTAATGTATTCATCTGTGTGAACCTTAACACGTGACGGCCCGATTGATTTAGAGAACGCCCTTGAAATTCGTCGACATTTTGAAAACGCCCACTCAACTCGAACTTCATACCAAACTCCCGTCGCGCTTGTCATTTGTAATCTATTCGTCTCAGGTCAATTTTTCTTATTCCTTGTGATATTTTTTTTATGATCTTAAATTCATTGTTGTTTGTGCTCCTTTGTATTTGTTTAAAGTGCGTACTATTAGAGTAAAGCGCCGCCCGCTTAATTGCATAATCTACTTGAGGTTTGTTCATTTTTATGTGTCAGTGCTGTGTCGCTGCTAGCTACGTCAGGTCGCATATGTGATTGTTTGTTAAAGTATTTGCCTGGTAATGTGAATTGCTCGTCGCGGCGAAGTGTTTAAGTCCCGCCTGCTAGAGAGTATATGTTTGCGTCACTCAACGGAGGTTATTTGTTATGTTTGGAACCACGTGAGGTCTTGTAAAAGGAAAACGTCCGCCCACGTGAATGTAATTGCCGTTGAGACGCCTTTGTTTATACTGGTCAAGTAATGTATTGTCACCGCGCCGACTAGTTTCTTTTTTAAAAAACAAAAGGTGAACTTAAGTAAGGGCTGGCTAGGATTTAAGTAGCACTGGAGCAAAATCACAAATGACCTGATTAGACAAAAAGTAAGATAAAATTAATTGAGAATGCTATAATTAGGGCTTGTCGTCATAAAACCTGTACATGTCGTGTATAATTTCTTGTGTCGATGACCCCATGAGGATTGAATCTGAGAGAGAATGTGAGAGTGCAAGTGTGGGGACCTGTAATAATTCCATTTTTGTTGGTTATGAATAGAATATACTTTTTATTTTCATGTTAATTTTGGGCTATATCATTTTCGTATGCATGTCGCTACCCGTGATTTTCAGGTATGCAGCTAGCCGCTTCCCGGCTACAGGTAAAGAGGTGGTAATTTGAAAGTACATATGTTTTTGTTCTTATTCGATATGGCTTATTACTATGCACTGTTGGTCACCGGTTCCTACACACGAACTTAACCTTGACCGTAACGCTATTTCGCTTGTCCGAGGGAGATTTTGCCGCCTCTATCTAGGTAGTGGTAGCATTTGTTTTCCCGGGCAAGGGAGGGCGTAACATACATTTTTGGCGCCGCGAACACAGGGACCGGTATATTTTAAATCGAAAGCACCCTCAGTGCAGGTGCATATGTCGTTTTTGTAAGGGCTACGTCAGGCGTATTTTGGTGTCATGTAACTGTGTTTCATTGTGAGATTTTATTGTTTTATTTTTGACGTGAGGTGGTAATTGAGATATTAGACGTTTATTTTGTTAAGGTAGTAGGGCAGCTACTTAAGGCGTTAGGCATTTTAAAATTTTTGTTTGGCATATGGCATTAGGCGTTAAGTTGAGTTCTGGCAAAGGGGGAATCGACCGCCCTTATCTTTTTTCGTTGTGAATTGTTTAAATATATATATATTTTTATATATATTGTGAGCGCTTACGTTTACGCTTGTCAGCGAGCATTGAGAATCGACCGAGGGTTGAATATTTGATTTCATGAAATTGCGCAACCGCCGCATCGAGAACTTAAACATGAGTGACGTAAGGGTGATTTGCGATGTCTGCAGCGAGGAGTTCCCAGAAAGTGAAAACGTCGGCACAGCTAGTCAGGTTTGTTCCCGGTGCGAGGTCCCGTTAAGTCCACGTGAAGAAATCAGTCTACCGAACAGCGGTGGGCGAGCCAATGAGACCAGCGTGCAACAGGTATCTCTGGGAGAAGCAGAACGGGTCAACGAAGCAGCTAGCCTCAGTGGTACCAACTCCCAACAGATCATCAAGATGCTACTGCGGATGGGAGCCTCGCTCGAAGCCAAGATGGAAGCCACGCGAAGCGGAATCGAAGCTAAGATGGAAGCCACGCGAAGCGGGATGGAAGCCACCCAAAGAAAGATAGAGGCCATCAGCACCCAGATGCAAGTGACGGAAGACCGCCTCCAGGAGACCATCCGTACTTCCGGTGAGGTGATAACGCAAGAACTTGTCACTCGGGTACAGGAATGCGAATCCCGTGTCGAAGCCAAAATCGCCGAAACCAACGTGCGGATCGACCGGCAAGAGAACCAGATGGCAACACTGTCTCAGAGCGTGCGCGAACAGGAGGAAGGTATGCAGCAGATGGCCCGACAATGCGTGCAGCTGGAAGCGACATGTGACCGTGGCATAGACTCCCTGGGGCGACATGTGCGAGAAATTTCAGTTCGAGCCGAAGGGAATTCCGAACGGATTGAGGACCTCGAGATGAAAGTGCGTCAACTGAGCATGACTAGCAGCGGCACTTCACAATCGTCGCGGGAGCCCAGATTGACGTCACCACCGGCAGCCGACGTCGCCACTTGTTCGAACGGGGAAAGCGACCAGCGAGCTCCAGGAACGCACCGCCCCCTTCGAAAAGAAAACACTGCGTCACCACGGTTGAGTCCGCGCCGCGAGCAGAGGGACGAGGATTTACAGTTAGGACAACCGGCCGCCAGGAGAGCTCTGTTTCCGCCCGAATACCGGAAGCACTTCAAAAAATTTTCGGGTGCTGACAGAATTCTTCCTTCCACGTACTTCCAGGAATTTAATTCTACCGCCCGTGAGTTAGGTCTGACGGACGAGGATAGGCTTCTGATTCTGAAAGGTTTAATGCAGGACCGGGCCAAGAACTGGATGGACAGGAACGAGGGGAACTTCAATTCATATGAGGAGTTCAAAGAAGCGTTTCTCACTTATTTTCAACGTCCCCTGCAGGTCGAGAAGATGCTGGTGCAGGTGCGAAACGAACGATACGACAGGGGCGGAGGACTCACGTATGCCCAGTACTTTTGGAAACGGTACAATGAGTTCAAGTCTCTGCAACCCCAAATGACTACGGCGGAGATAATAGCCGCTCTGGTGTACCATTTTCCACACGAAATTCGTCGTCACCTCAATGGAGCAACGAAGACGCCCGTTCAGAGGCAGGAGACGGCGTGGAGGTCCGACTCGTGCGTCGCCAAGGAGAAACGACGGCTTTTTTCAGAACGGCCAAGTCCGGGATGGCTTTTATCAGCGCCACGCGGATAGCAGGTCGGTCAGCCCGGAGTCAGATCGGGGAGATGCAGGACGCCGTGGATCGAGGACGCAACGGAGCCCAGCGAGAGAAGAGACCAGGCCGAATTCCAGACGCGGTTCGCCCAGGCCAGGACCGTCGGGATACCAGCATCCGGGAAACTAATAAAAGTCTCGCGTCAGGGCTCGGATGCGGGGCAGACTACACCTGATCCACCTTCGCTTGAGCCGAACCACCCGGATGCAACAAAGACCACGCCGATCAGGATTCGTGCCGCTTGGCTGGACGAGGAGATCCACGCCGACGAAGAAGCCGAGGAAAGTCACGAGGACCGCTGGCCTTCGAAATCGCCACATGTACAACTGCGAGTGGGCGACGAAATTGTGATGGGGCTCCTAGACACGGGAAGTGAGGCAAGCTTGTGCTCGGAGGCAACTTGGCGGCGCGTGACAAAGGGAGTGCGCAGGCCATAACTTCGGCACGTACGAGACTTTAGACTCATCGATTTCTCGGGCAAAGCGAGGGAGAGGCCCCTCGGTCACACCATTCTGCAGGCAACGCTGGATGAACATCACGTTGAGGTTGAGGTTCTGGTGGTCCAGTCATTGTCCGTGGACCTGCTGCTAGGAATGGATTTCCTGAGCCGGTATGCGTCTGTGCTCAACATCGGTCGACACTTTGTAACCTTGAATAATCGCGACGAAGAGTTTAACGTCGAATTCTGGAGGTCAGGCGCAGGAGAAGAGGGCGAGTTCCAGCCCGTCGTCGCTTTATGTTCGGAGGTCGACCGCGACAAAGGAGTACAGGAAAGATTGCACGCCGCAGTTGCTTCATGTGAGAATCTCTCGGCGAGTCAAAAGCAAGTTTTCGCCAATCTTTTGAGGGATAATGCCGTCGTTCTTGATGAAAGGCCAGGAAAGTGCCGGAAGTATACGCATGAAACCCGTGTCGAGGGAGAAAGTCCAGTTGTCAGTAAGCCTTACCCGATAGCGTTTACACATCGACCGGAAGTGCGTCGGCAGCTGCAGCAGATGCTGGAGTGGGGCGTAATAAGGAAATCACGCTCAGTACATTTGAATCCTCTACTCGTGGTGAAGAAATTTGACAATAGCCTCAGAATTTGCGGAGATTTTCGCGCGCTAAATACGAGGTGTAAGCTTGAACGCGTCAGAACATTAAATCTACAGGACACC
This sequence comes from Lepisma saccharinum, assembly GCF_977018435.1. NCBI lineage: Eukaryota > Metazoa > Arthropoda > Insecta > Zygentoma > Lepismatidae > Lepisma > Lepisma saccharinum. The sequence goes on from NW_028143722.1 coordinate 15,230, forward strand.
CTACAACTGTTCCATGGAAAACACGTGTTCTCAAAAATCGATATGTTATCTGGATTCTGGCAGGTTCCCTTGTGCGAACAGAGCATGCCTTATACAGCCATCGGATTCGAGGATAACTTATATGAGTTTACCGTCGTTCCGTTCGGAATCTCCAACGGCGTGCAAGCTTTCACGAACGCCATGGCGGAAGTGCTCGGAGACGAAGTGAAAGATTTCTGTCTGTGGTAAGTTGATGACATCTTGTGCTTCTCAAGAAACGTGGAAGAACATTTTGAACATCTAAACCTGATCCTCACTAAATTACGAGATGCGGGAATGACAATTAAACTCGAGAAATCGGCTTTCTTTCAACCGGAAGTGCAATTTTTGGGCCACATCATAGACGCGCAAGGCGTGAGGCAGGACCTAGTGAAGTTTGAAACAATAAGGAAGCTCGAGCCCCCGACATCAAGGAAAGGAGTCCAGCGCCTTCTAGGGATATTTACGTGGCACCGGCGCTTCATACAGAACTTCAGCGAACTTGCGTCACCCCTATTTGAACTGCTGAAACAAGGAAAGGCATGGAAGTGGACGGATCAACACCAAGGAGCCTTAGATAAACTAAAGGACGCCGTCTGTGAACAGCTTCGCCTCTACCACGCTGATTTTTCTGACGTTTTTTATGTTCAGTGCGACGCTTCAATCACGGCCGTGTGCGCAGTACTCTATCAAGAAAAGGAGGGGGAGAAACGTGTGATTCAGTACGCCAGTCGTTCCCTGCGGGGGGCAGAGAGAAATTACACCGTCGGAGAACTCGAGTGCCTGGCCATGGTGTGGGCCATCGAAGCCTTTCATGTTTTTCTGGCCGCAGGACACTTCATTGTGAGAACAGACCACCGGAATCTCCAATGGCTGCACCGCGCAAAAAACTGGAGTGGGAGACTAAGGAGGTGGAGCAATCGCCTTCAGCGCTACTCGTTCGAGGTGGAGTATGTGAAAGGGCGAGAGAATGTTGTGCCTGATGCCCTGTCAAGATACGTTGGGGGGAAAGGATTAACAAAAGTGCACGTAAATTTGATGCAGTTCGATTCCCTGTACCTGACCACCTTCAGCCGCGGGCGGTTTATAGAAATGCAACACGAAGATGCCGAGCTCGCACAGTACTTCAGTATCCTGGAAGACCAGCAACCCGCAGATCCACGTCGCCAGCGACGCGTGAAAGAGCATTTTGTCGTCGCGAACGGGATCCTGTGCAAGACGGATGTCCACAACCCGGAGCGCCTGAGGGTATATGTGCCAGCTGAAGCGAGAAAGAAAATCTTGGAGGAAGCGCATGACAAATCAGGTCACTTCGGGGGGAGGAAAATGTGGAGATACCTCGAGAGTAGCTATTATTGGAAAGGGATGCGGAAAGACGCTAAGAAATGGGTACGCGATTGCGTCATCTGTATGCAAACTAAGCCTAACCGCGTCAGAGCAGCAAAAAACCCAACCTCGTTTGTGGCAGAGAAACCGCGGGAAGTGTTGTTCGCAAACTGCGTGGGACCACTCCCGAAAAGCAAGGACGGCATGAAGTACCTATTCACAGTCATGGATGGATGCAGTCGTTTTCTGGTTGCGTATCCAGTCAGGTCAACGGCGACGAGAGTGCTGCTCCGTAAGCTTACGGAAAATTACTTTGTACACCTCAGAACTCCGCGCTACATTCTCACGGACCGCGGAGCTCAGTTCACAAGTAACCTCTGGAGGGTCACTTTGGAAACATACGCAGTGAAGCCCATATGGACCCCGAGCTACAGGCCGCAGGCAAACAAGGTCGAACGCATGCACTGTGAAATGAACCGCCTCTTGAGATTATTTTGCCATAAACAGCATCAGGAATGGAGCAAGCACGTCACCTCGATTGTACTCCTCCTCAACAATACAGAATCCGACACCCTTGGGTTCACACAAGCAGAACTACAATTCGGCAGCACACCTCGGAGAGACGTAATTCGTCACTTTGGATTGAAGGAGGACACCGCGATCCAACTGTCAAACAAAAGATCCCGATGGCCGTCGAACGGACGAGAGAAACCAGGAGGAAGGCAAATGAAAGACAGGCAAGAGACGGCGCCGAGATTCGAACTGGAGACCTCGCCTTCGTAAAAAATCACGGGCTTAGCTCTCAAATTGAAGGGAAAATCAAGTAGCTCTTTTTCATGTACGATGGTCCGTACTTCTGCAAGAGCAAGCTCGCCGCCAATATTCTGGAGTTAGTGGACTGAACGTCTGGGAAGACCATAGCACCCCAGCATATAGAGAACTGCAAGAGGTGGAACTGTTCCGATGAGAAGCGCAGAGAGTGGACAGCACTGTACGAGAGTAAGAGCGACGTAGGAATGCAAGCTGACACGTAAATGCTCACATCTTCTTCTTGTTTTGTGTACATACTCTTCGTGTTATGTTTATATTCAGGGTGTTATTATATATGTTATGTATCTGGAAGGTCACAGTGTCCGTGCCGTTCAGAGAGTAAATTTTTATATACAGGTTGTTCATGTATTTGCTTGTCAATTTTTATATACAGGGTGTTCATGTATTTGTTTGTCAATTTATATACAGGGTGTTCATGTATTTGTTGGTCAATATTATATACAGAGTGTTCAAGGATTTGTAACAAAAAAATTCTGTCCCTGTGTAGAGCGAATTTTTCACGCTTACGAAATCCTTGGAAGAAGGAGAGGGGCGAGGTTGTGACAGTCAGATTTACCGTCATTATTATTATTATCATTATTATTCATGTATGTAGCGGTAAAAATACGTGTTGATTCAAAGTGTTGAGTGTTTTAATTTGTAAGATTACATATTTGATTTTTGCCAAGCCGACGGGAGGAACGAGACGTTCGCGTGTGTTAAGGGTGAGCACCTGAAGGGTCACGCTATGCGTCTAAAGCTTAGGAAATTCGACCGTAATGACAAACATTTAAATATCTCGGTTTCCAACGGTCAGATTCATGTGAAACTTATACCAACGCAGCGGCATGTGTGCAAGGACGGATGTGTGGAGTTTCGTCACGATCAAGCGACAATTACGGACGCCAGATCAAATCGGTTCTAATTGATCAGTTTGTGGACAGCGATTGCAATTGAGCTATGGGCGACAGCCAGGCGGAGGCTTAATCCGCACAAGTAAACTTCGGACACGGTCCGTCCTAGTTTGGAGACAATAGAGCGTGGTGGAATAACCTCTCCGGAAGCGTCACTCCAACGTGCGCCTAGCGTCCTTTTTCAAAATCCAAATAAAACGAAGGACATGGTTTTTCGATACACAGTCTTACCGCGATCCTTGTAGCGAGAGCAGCTCCGTGCTACCTCTCCATATAAAGTTTTGCCGCGATTCTTGGAACGAGAGCACCTTCGTGCTACCTTTCGTGTACAGTGGACTTTGTTGTGTTGTGCGAACACCAGTGTGTGTGGTAGGCAGTAAGTCTACACGAGTGCGCCTACCTCAACCGCTGGGGGAAGTTGAAGCGAAACCGTGTTTCCGTGATTACCTTACGCCATTTATAATTTTTGAGAAACGAGGAACACCGGAAACTATGGCGGGCTAGAGGAAGAAGAGAGATGAGGGCGTTACGTCGATGTCAGAAGAAACTACGCCGATGATGCCTATCCGCCGCCGTGGAGAGAGAGAGAACGTCGAACGCCGCCCTATTGATACGCCGATGATGCCTACCATCCGCCACGTTGACGCCCCGACGACGCCTACCAGCCGCGACAGAGAGACGTAGAGAGAGATGTTGACGCCCCGACGACGCCGACGACGCCTACCATCCGCCACGTTGACGCCCCGACGACGCCTACCAGCCGCGACAGAGAGACGTAGAGAGAGATGTTGACGCCCCGACGACGCCGACGACGCCTACAACGACCGCTCAGATGCGACGTCCGAACCGCGCCATACCACGGAGATCCACCGATCCCAAGAGGAAGAGGAGCCGGGGAACTAGGTGTTTGAACCCTTTTTGCATCTCCATCGTCGCGACCAAGGAAACCTTCCGTGTGAATACTATGTGTTTTTCAATCGCCCATAACGACGCCAGGATGCACCTCGGAAGCTGAGAGTTGGTAATGTATTCATCTGTGTGAACCTTAACACGTGACGGCCCGATTGATTTAGAGAACGCCCTTGAAATTCGTCGACATTTTGAAAACGCCCACTCAACTCGAACTTCATACCAAACTCCCGTCGCGCTTGTCATTTGTAATCTATTCGTCTCAGGTCAATTTTTCTTATTCCTTGTGATATTTTTTTTATGATCTTAAATTCATTGTTGTTTGTGCTCCTTTGTATTTGTTTAAAGTGCGTACTATTAGAGTAAAGCGCCGCCCGCTTAATTGCATAATCTACTTGAGGTTTGTTCATTTTTATGTGTCAGTGCTGTGTCGCTGCTAGCTACGTCAGGTCGCATATGAGTAGACCCAAATGGAGAGTTCACAAACCGAAAATGGGGCTCGGTGGGGCTCGCCTTAATGGTTTGCTCTTGTAAGGCACGAGCCCCATTTTCTCGCAGTGTTGCCAACACCTTACTCGAAAAAATCACCAAGGTTTCTCTCCATGTTCCGCGCCTTATTTATTGCGCTAACGATGTTTCACGGCGCAGAAAAGCAGTGATGAGTGAAATTTACTCTCTCACCCTCTCACTCTTTGAAGGATGAGTGCACCTTATCGTAATTTTCCAAGTCCCGGGGACCAAAATGTTTATATATCGTGACCTTTGTAAACCTCTCTGTCTTGGGGGGAAACGATGTGCCTCTTATTATTTCCGTATTGTGTGACGCAAAACAAACAAATAATAATTGTTTTTTAGGATCTCTGGCCCCTATATAACCTCGCCAGGGGTGCGTGGTGCCCAACCAAAAAAGTAAAGGTTCTCTAACGGCTGCGGTTATAGATTACCACACCTCTGTAGAGTTTCACGTTTTCTTTTTCTCTCTCAAACTTCCATGAAACTCTACAGAGGACCTCCGTAATGCATGCAACGTGTACTAACGACTCTAGTGTTATTTTGATGTTGTAATTTTTTTGGATATAGAGTTTTATTGTGAGATAGATAAAAAAATTATGTTTATTATAATATTTTCTTGATGAAGATGGAGAATATGTGTGTGTGTGTGTTACAAAATAAAGTTGCATGCTTTTTTTTTCTAGTGTGTGTGTATGTGTATATGTTTTTTTGATGTTCGACGGCATCTGAAACGATAAAAAAAGAAAGAATTTGTGCAAATTTCTGATTGTTTTGTGCTATAGTGATGTAACTGATAACTGATGAAATTGACATTGTAACTGATCTGAACTAGTGAAATTCGTACTGTGCTATTGTAACTGATTGTGTTAGTACTAAAAATTCCTTATTGTGCAAGAAAAGATGTTAAAAACCTGTTAAAACTGCTCTGTGACCCTCTCGTTCTTCACGTCGTAGGCGAAGGACTTCTCTGCAATCAGGATGACACTGCATAGGGTATCCTCGGGCAAGGCATCGTGGAACTCGCAGACGATCTTGATGTTGGTTCGATCGTTGACCACCACCTGCTTTCTCTTAGATGTGTTGATGACGGTCATGGGTCTCCGTGCTTTGAATTCGCTGGGCGTGTAGTACATGTCCACGCTTCCCTCGGTCACGCGTTTGTAAGCCGAGAACGCTTCGTAAAGTTTGAGGTAATCGTTTTTGGTCATGTCGAGGTTGTAATTCTCGCGCGGGAACACTTCGTTCCTACCGTTCTTCAGATAAACGTTTTTGATCTTGCAGTCGTCGAACTTGCTGGAATCTTTTTCCTGATTCTTGTCCCTCCCGGTCTGAAAAAGCACTACGACGAAATCTGGCATGTCGAACTGTATGTTGTTGAACTGCGTCGTCACGTCGAATTCCATGTGACTTCCCGACGCCATCTTCTGCACGCACTGGTAACCGTGAAAGTGAATCGGCACCTGCGGACTTTTCAAGATCTCCGCTTTGTACTTGAGGGCGTAGTTCGTTTCGTATTCCACCACCGGCATTCTCAATTCCATGCTCAGGATGACGCATTTCGCTGCTTCGGGTAAAGTGTTGGCTATCGGCGTGGTGCCGTCCGGACCCAAAGTAGCGTATCGCATCAGTGCGTCGTTGTCGTTGGCCGCTCTTCGAAACGTGATCCTCAGTCCTCCCTTCCACATGATCTCCTTGTAGTCCGAGAAGAAACCAGGCAGCAGACGCATGGGAAAGAGCACCGTGTGACTTCCCGTTGATATTTTGGTCCCGGCGTCGAATCCCCCGGCCTGGTAGTACGCTGCGTCCGTTTTGGATAATTTCAACGTTCCCACTGCCGTCGACGTGATGCCTGGATAATCTATTCTGTCGATGACGGTGTTGTGTTTCCTCACCTCCACCTGCGAGAACAGGTGAGGCACGAAGTTGTCCACGAGTATCAAGTTTGCTGCTGCGGGAAACGCGTCTCCGCTTTCCTTCTTCACCACGTCGAATTGAAGGTAGAGGTCCGCTCTGTGAGGATGAATGAACCCGTCGCCTACGTCCACGTCGTATTCGATCTCCCTGTTCGCTTCGTTCAGATTGGCGAACGTGCGACGGTTGGGAGGGAAAGATTGCAATTCGTAACTTTCGATTTGCTCCATTTTACATGTATGGTTATTTATTATACGTCGATCTCCAGGATGGCCGTGGTCGTGGCACCTGCGAAATCCACCACGTCTCCTTTCTCGTTCGTCACCACCAACTCTATGTCGTCTATGCGGTTGCGACATACTGGAAAATAGATCGGCGAAGAGGGCGTGTAGATGATCGGTTCCATGAACTCGGAACTTGGTTTGAAAGTGGCTATGATTCCCGTCTGCTTGTGACTTCCTAATAATCCGTCCGAAGATTTCGTGATCATGCCTTCCGCCACGTTGCAGTGTACGTTCAGAGTCTCTATGGCCAAGAATTTAGGAATGTTGGTTGCTACGTGCTTGATGCCAGCTTCGAGTTTTGGGTGGTTGTTCTCGAAACCTAAAAGTTCTCCCATGGTGCCCAGGTCCACGGTCTCCGTCGCGGATAGGATTTCCACTCTGTGCGTGACCGAATTTTGAGAAAGGTATGTGCCTTTGGGTAATTGAGCTTGCAAAGTGGAAAGATTGTATTGTCCTGGCGTGACGACGATGTGTTCGCTTCCGACGCTAATTTTGTTGTTGTGCTGCGTGACGTTAGGTATGAGGTACATGCTGTAGAATGCACGCAGAGCCACGGATTTAGGATAGACGATGTCGTCGTGCAGCGTGAGTTTCAAGATTGAAGATTCGCTCGTGAGATGGAACACGCCCATCCTAGTGATGCTGTTTGAGGTTCCACAATGCTTTCTGGAAATCCTCGATCGTAGGGTTATTTATTTTAGAGAGAAACGCGAGCACGGAGAGGCAGAGATGACCGCAGTTCACGTCTCCGAAATTTTGAATGCGTTCGTCGTTGTAGTATATAGAGGTTTTGTTCGTTTTCAGATAATGAATTAAATTTGTAGGTGGAACACCTCCGAAAGAATCGAAAACGAATGCTTTATCATCATTTTTGTGGTAACATATCCAATGCGTGCCTGGATTTTCTTGACCGTCCAAGTTGACTACTCCGCATTCTCTTTTTTTAACGCTTGAAGGTAACGAGTCGGACATGAAAACTCCTCTGAAGTGTTTGATTTGTAACGGTTCGATCAGAGATTCAATGTCTCGGTTGGTGAGTGCTGTTGTTTCTTTTTTATATACTTCTTCATCACGCCCTTCCCCCTTTTTTCTCCATGGCCAGGTTGTGACGTTTCTGTTCTTCCAATTCCGCTTTGTTCTTCTTCGAGTCGATGACGGTTTTCGCGATGGCGGCACTTCCGCCAGCCAAACTTCCAACGGCCCCCAATGCTGCCAGGATGGCCGGGATGCTGAATATGAAACCTCCGATCTTTTGCTGTTTCCGCGAACGCTGCAAGCGTCTCAATTGAGGTGCGCTGAGAAGTAATTTCATTCCGTGTCCTTTGCTCAAGCAAGAACGTTTCTTCTCGCGTTGTTTCTTGGTGAGTAACCCATCGAGGGCACCTAGATTTTTAAGATTGGAGTATGGTATCTGGTACACCACACCCTTGGGCTTCATGTTGATGCTCTATGTGTTATTTTCACGGTATGTTATTTATATATATATTCTGAGATTTTTTCTCGTGTAGTTTTTTTTTTTTTACGGTATGTTATTTATATACAAATGTTCTGAGATTTTTTTTTCACGGCCTCGCAGTCGTTACACAAATTCTATTCCGTGCTTCGTTTTCTTGCCAAGAAGTTCCTTTGTCCCCTTGTACACGATTCGAGTTTTGTTCTCGATTAAAATAGATAGCTTCTCGTCGGATAACATGTTAGCGTATCGATCTGGTAAAAATAGACTGTATTGTGCGTTGAGCAACAGGCGTACCTTGGGACCATACTGGGTAGAAACGATTGAACCGGAAGTTATCGTGTAAGGTTTGTCGACTTCCAATTCCTGAATTTTTACATACTCGACTGACAAATTTAGCATTTGTTTTAATGCTTGGAGATCACTCATTTTTTCAGTCGTCATATCGAAGAGAAAAATTTCAGAGCGTTAGAGAGAAATTTAATTGTTTTTTTTCACGATGTGTGTTATTTATATATACCGAAGATTATTTTTTTTTCACGATGTGTGTTATTTATATATCAAGTTTTTTTTTGACACGTATATATATTATTATTTTTTTTAACAGAGGAAGAAAGTCCGTGCTTCGGAAAACGCGATGATGTGCGTAATGATATCTTCCGTCTCCTGCTTAGACTTGCGCCAATCTACTGTGTACCGTCTTCTTCCCTGCCTTGCCTCGTGCAATTCATCTAACCTATTGTTTAATTTTTCCCCTGCAGCCGAAAGCAGAATGTTGAGATCACCGCACCTCAGGCCGCTGATCTCCCGAAGATGGTCCTTGAGAACCATTTCACAAGGGATGCGAAATTCCGGCGTCGTTCTTGCTATGATTACAAGTTTCTCAACATCCTCACAATCTCCGTTTACTGCGTGTTTAAATATTTTACATAGTAGCTCGGGCGGCAAATCAGTTATACGAGACATGTTGTTATTATTATTATTTTTTACTCTATGTTATTTATATACCCCACCCCAATTCTTGTTTCGTGTTCATGGCGATGGTGGTACCCAGTGCGGCGACCCGTTCACCCAGCAGTAGTGGGAGTGGGCCGTCTATGCGCCAGAAAATGAGGCTCGCCTTAATGGATTTCTCTTGTAAGGCATGAGCCTCATTTTCTGTTGCAGTGTCGGCAACCTCGCAGTGTTGCCAACACCTTACTCGAAAAAAAATCACCAAGGTTTTTTTTTCGGTCTAACCACCTAAAGCAAGGAGCTGGCAACTTTGCTTGAGGCTTGGTTTACAGTGCATAAAGCAAGGTTGCCAACCTACTGCTTTTGCCATAGCTTTTTACAAAAAAAAGAGAGTGGAGAGAAAGAGAGGGAAGAGATAAACAACCGACAGCCTACCTACAACTTTTTTTTGGTCTAACCTAACCTAAAGCAAGGAGCTGGCAACTTTGCTTGAGGCTTGGTTTACAGTGCATAAAGCAATTTTTGCCAACCTACATATACTGGGCAAGGAGAGTTGGTACTGCCGTAAAAGAGAGAGAGGTGGGTGGATGGCAACACAAGCGCGCGCGCGCGTGCGTGTGTGCGTGTGTGTGTATAATATGTAGCATTATTAACTAGAGTGTGTTGGCAATTTACTTCCAACTAAAAAAAATAGAGATGCCAACGTTGCTGTAAGATGAAGAGAGAGAGAGAGATTTATGGCTGGCAACAGTAATAAGCGAATGCGCCATATCGTAATTTTCCAACTCCGTATATCGTGATTTTTGTAAACCTCTCTCGGGGAAACGATGTGCCACACACACGCACGCGCGCGCGCGCTTGTATTGTGATGCATTACATACATGTGGAAAAAAAAACTTTGCTTCTTATTATTAAAAAAAAAACTTTGACCGAATTCTTAAATAACTAACAAGAACAATGAATCTTTTTGGCTTCCGCAAACAGATCAACATGGAGACTGCACCGCCAAATTTCAATAACCTCTTACCTTCCGTGTTATCTAAACTCAATGGTTTACTGATCGTTCACCTCAACAGCATTTGGACGAAACTGAATGAGGATGTGGGCAAGATGTTTTATGTTTTTAATAACAATTTACATTTCTACGAAATTCCGATCGACGGGAAACTTCAAATCACCGTGAATCCGGTGAACGCAGGCGAAATCAAAATTTCTACCGGCAAGAACATTTTTCGAATCAAGCACGACAAGATGCTTTCTAACATTACGTACGATGTTTCCGCAGGAGATTACCTGTACGTGGAACTCCTCGGAGATTACGACAAACTTATTCCTCTCTTCGTAGAATTACGAATCGTCTATCCTATTATAAATAACCGTTAACCAAAAATGCCTAACGACATTTTCGGCAACACCAAGCGTGTAGACCATGCAGAAGAGATTCTCATGTTGGACATTCGAGTTAAGAAGTTGAGGACCGATTTGATTGCTTTGCAGGAGACCTTAAACAAAAGTTTAGAGTCGGAAATCGCCACGCTCCAAACGCAATGTCTCGACCCCATTCTGAAAATCGATTCCGAACTGAAGACGCTGATAAAAAATTATGTCGACGTACCTTCTTACGACAGCGTTCAAAATATACAGTTGAGCGTGGATTCGCTTCAAAATGATTTGGCCAAATTACAGCAATTTCAATCGAAAAATGAAGATTTGGAAAAATTGAAACTCGAAATCGAAGAACGAACTTCCGCAATAGAAAAGAATTTCTCTGAACTTCAAACCGTCGTGAACGATATAGACGCAGAACGCTTGCACGTCGTCGTTTCCAAATTACAAGAAGAATTCACCGGCACGTTGGAAGAAATTAAATCCAAGTTGCAGACTTTGGAAGATACCATGACGAACCTACCATCGTCGGACGAACTGCAGGTCATCGGTAAAAGCGTCGCGAACATAAAAATTCAATTGGAGGCGTATCGAGATTTCGAACACATTCAAACCACCATCGCTACGCTTCAGGCGTCTCTGGAATTGATCAACGAAGAAATTAAAAATATTCACGCTGAAGCGAGAGCGTTGACGAGCATTCAAGACACGTTGAGCACGGTTCAGCAGAAGATCGAATATTTAGAAAATTTGAACGTTGAAACGAATCTCGCTCATTTTCATCACGTACTCGACAACATACAGGGTGACTTGAAATCGTTACGGACGAGCGTGCCTTCGAGCGAAGATTTGGAAAAATTGAAAACGGCGGTGACGGCACTATCCGAATCGAGCGACATCAAAAGTTCATTGAGCGATCTCGAGAGTAAAGTGGCCAATCTCCCCACCTCCAAAGAATTGCACGCTTTGAAAAGAAACATATCACGTATGCTGAAACGACTAGAAACGGAAACGGCGAACGTGGAACAGATTCGAGACGAAATTAGTTCGCTGGTGTCGACGCTGCCCAATTCGCAGAGCGTCGCCGATCTTCACACGCAGTTTACAGAGATGCGAAGCATCGTGAACGATCTTACCGAGAAGAGCTCGAAATTGAATCAAGTCGAGAACCTTCAGAATATTGTCGTCAACATCAGAGATCAAGTTGGAGTGCTGGAATCCACGCAGGAATCGACGCTGGCCTCTTTCGGTGCCAAGTTGCAAGAACTCAACGAAAACTACAAGCAGTTGAACGTGGAAGTGAAAATCAAACCGTCGTTTTCTGCCGTAACAGATACCATAGTCGAGCATTTGCTGCCCATCGAAAATAAACTCGGACAAGTTCACAGTAATCTCGTCACCTTCGACACTAAATTCGCTAAACTGCATTCTCTGCAAGCCATCGAAATCAACAGCGTACCCAATCAACAGAGAATCTCCACGTTCGTCGAAGGTAACAAACTGTACATGTTGCATCCTTATCATCCGTACTACAAGTTTCTCCTCGATGGCACGATTCAGATAAACGAATTTTCGTACTGGTCTCACGGTAGAAAAGCTAGCGTTCCCACCATGACTTTGATATCGAATCGTGGTGTCCAGAAAGCAGGAAACATTCCTCTGGCACGTTGGAACGAAACGCGCAACATATATGAAATACACGAAGACGAAGATCTCACTGTTTTCGACGTGAGTGCCGGCGATAAGCTGATCATTCAAAACACGAGCGAGGTGCCACCTTCTTTGAATCCCATCACGCTGGTGCTTCTCTTGAAACGTAATCTCTAAACAAAAAAATGTCTAGGCAAGCCATCGTCGAAGAATTGCATAAACCTACACGCCGCAACTACGAACGTTTGGTTTGGTTTGATTTGGTGTTTTAAGTCCACTTTATGCACAGTAAGGCTAATCGGGACTGGACCTACAGTTTATAGTGGGATCCGAACCACTTGTGCCTCCACCAGGTATCGAACCCGGGACCCCTTGATTACAAGGCGGAGACGCTACCACTGCGCCATGGGGGAGGCCCACGAACGTTTGGCTGTGGTAACCAAGGGCATCGACGACCTCTGGCAAAGCGACCTCGTGGAGATGAGCAGCGGCAATTTGAAAAACGTACATAAATGGAACAAGGGTAACAAGTACCTTCTCACCGTCATAGACACGTTTTCGAAATTCGCATGGGCTCTACCTTTGAAGGTGAAAACGGGATCGTGCGTCGCGGAAGCATTCAAATTAATTTTTCGCGAAAGCGGCGGCAGACGACCTCGGTTTCTGCAAACGGACAACGGTAAAGAATTTTACAACGCCGTATTCCAAAAGTTTATTCAAAAACATGGCATTCGACATTATTCGACCTTCAGTCACATCAAAGCCAGCATCGTGGAAAGATTCAATCGAACCTTGAAAACACACATGTGGAAACGATTCACGCTTCGGGGAAATTACAAATGGGTCGACATCCTGCCGGAACTCGAAGACACCTATAATGATACGGTACACAGAACGATAGGCATGAAGCCAGTTGACGTTACCAAGTCTGACGAGCAGCGTTTAATTTCTACAGTTTACTGTCCAAAGTACACACCCACGACAAAGAAAGCTAAATACAAAATTGGAGACCGGGTGAGGATCAGCAAATTCAAACGCACCTTCGAGAAGGGATTCACAAAAAATTGGAGCACGGAACTTTTTACGGTGGTTCGAGTTTTACCCGGAAACCGACACACGTATATAATAAAAGATAGTAGCGGCGATATTTTGAAAGGAAGATTTTACGAAGAGGAACTCTCTAAAACGAAACACCCCGACACGTACCTCATCGAGAAAGTATTGCGTAGGAAAGGTGACAAACTGTTTGTCAAATGGCTGGGACTTCCGGAAAAGAGTTGGATCGACGCGAACGAAGTGATCTTGTGAGTACGTGGAACGTGGTGAAGCGTCTACCGGATCCGGAAAGTCAAACGAGAAAAAAAAAGAACGGTGAGTTGCTTCCCGACAGCATCCGCTGTCTGATCGTAGGTCCTTCGGGGTGTGGGAAAACGACACTGCTCGTGGACAATTTTCTCCTCGCACCGAATTGGTTAGATTGGAAGAACAGGCACCTGTACGTGTTCTCGAAAAGTTTGGAGCAATCCAAATACCAGCAACTGATGAAACTGTACGATGGTCTGGACATTGCAACGTTCGCATCGGAAATAAAACCACTCGACGATTGTCGTGAAAATTCAGTTGTTGTGTTCGACGACGCCATCCTGGAAAATCAAAATGAAATTCGCAACTTTTTCACGCAAGGTCGTCACAAAGGAATGGATTGTTTCTACCTAGCTCAAACGTTTTCCAAAATTCCAAAACAGTTAGTACGCGACAACGCTAATTTCATATGTTTGTTTCGTCAAGATCACACCAACCTCAAGCACGCGTACGATGACTACGTAGGCGGAGACATGAACTACAATCAATTTTCGGAACGCTGCTGCTCTACTTGCTGGAACGGTGACGATTTCGGATTCGCGACGATCGACATGACGAGGAAACCCAACGACGGAAAATACAGAAACAAAATCAACGACTTTCTAAACGTTGCAACGTTGTGAGAAACGACGTGTATAAATAACGTCATGACGAAACGAAAAATCGAGGACGAAAATCTCAAGCTTCGCGATTACCTCGCGAAACGCTTCAAAGGTTGGAAATCCGAGAATCGCGGATTCTACGAAGAGAAGAAACGTCAGGATCAACCTGTGATCGATGCCATCAGCGGTCTAGGTAAAGAAATTAAAAATGTCACGGAACAAAATAAAAATTTGATCAACGAACTCGTACCGCTCGCAGCTAAAAGTTACGCCGTACCCACGCCCATTTCGAGCATTCCTTCGACACCGTTCGAACTGAAGGATGCACCGGCACGACGTCGAGCTATTGGTAGCACGTCGTCGTCTTCGGATAAAATCGAGTTGGGACCTTTGGCGCGAGACTACCTGAGCACGGGGAAATTCGACAAGGATGAAGTGTTCGGATTGTATCCCAGCATGGAAACCAGCGAAGGCGGCGGTGTGGTGTGGAAGATTGGGAAATCGAAGGTGACCTTCGAAGGCAACGACATTAAAGTCAATTTAGGCGACAAGGATAGTTGGAACAGGTATCCGGGTACGGTGGGACTGTGGGAACTCGTCGCCAAAAAGCAGCCGAAAGATTACACCGACGAAGATTACCAGAGTTACAAGGAAATTCTGATCATGACGGATGCCTTGTACCAGAACAACGACGCCTCGCAGAATAGGGTGAAATCGAGCAGCGGTGAGAAGTACAGGAATCTCATCAAACCGATTTGGAACCAGGTCAAAACAGGCAGCGGTGTCAAACGCTACAACACGTTACCCAAAGAATTCGTTTGGGTGGACGACGTGAGGAAGCTCGTGGACCGATTGTTGGTGATAGCCGGCGAAGAGAATGCAGGCAACCGTAATTTCTACAACGAGAAGGTTGGCATCGTGGACATGATCAGCACAAAACTTTCCAACTTCATCGTGAACGACGACAAGGGCATAGGTTACCTGATCAAAATCATCAACACGCTGCCTCCGAGATTTTGGAACGTGGCCGAAGGAAAGGGACTCGTGAACGACATCATCAACAAGTTACCTTTCGAGATGCATCTACCTGGCTACCAGTACTGCGGACCGGGTACCAAAATCGAGAAAAGATTGGAGAGAGGAGACAAGGGTGTGAATCCGTTGGACGCGGCGTGCAAAGATCACGACATCGCCTACAACACCACGCAGACGGATCTGGACGCACGTCACGAAGCAGACAGAAAATTGGAGCATGCAGCTTTCGAAAGGTTCGTGAGCAGAGACGCATCGTTGGGTGAACGGGTCGCCGCACTGGGTACCACCATCGCCATGAACACGAAACAAAAATTGGGGTGGGGTATATAAATAACATCCAGTAAAAAAAAAAACTTGATATATAAATAACACACATCATAAAAAAATATTCTTCAGTATATATAAATAACACACATAGTGAAAAACAATTAAATTTCTCTCTAACACTCTGAAATTTTTTTGATATGACGACTGAAAAAATGAGCGATCTCCAAGCATTAAAACAAATGCTAAATTTGTCAGTCGAGTATGTAAAAATTCAGGAATTGGAAGTCGACAAACCTTACACGATAACTTCCGGTTCAATCGTTTCTACCCAGTATGGTCCCAAGGTACGCTTGTTGCTCAACGCACAATACAGTCTATTTTTACCAGATCGATACGCTAACATGTTATCCGACGAGAAGCTATCTATTTTAATCGAGAACAAAACTCGAATCGTGTACAAGGGGACAAAGGAACTTCTTGGCAAGAAAACGAAGCACGTAATAGAATTTGTGTAACGACTGCGAGGCCGTAAAAAAAAATCTCGGAACATTTATATATAAATAACATACCGTAAAAAAAACTACACGAGAAAAATCTCAGAATATATATATAAATAACATACCGTAAAAATAACACATAGAGCATCAACATGAAGCCCAAGGGTGTCGTGTACCAGATACCATACTCCAATCTTAAAAATCTAGGTGTCCTCGATGGGTTACTCACCAAGAAACAACGCGAGAAGAAACGTTCTTGCTTGAGCAAAGGACACGGAATGAAATTACTTCTCAGCACACCTCAATTAAGACGCTTGCAGCGTTCGCGGAAACAGCAAAAGGTCGGAGGTTTCATATTCAGCATCCCGGCCATCCTGGCAGCATTGGGGGCCGTTGGAAGTTTAGCCGGCGGTAGCGCCGCCATCGCGAAAACCGTCATCGACTCGAAGAAGAACAAGGCGGAATTGGAAGAACAGAAACGTCACAACCTGGCCATGGAGAAGAAAGGAGGCAAGGGCGTGATGAAAAAGTTTTAAAAAAAGAAACAACAGCACTCACCAACCGAGATATTGAATCTCTGATCGAACCGTTACAAATCAAACACTTCAGAGGAGTTTTCATGTCCGACTCGTTACCTTCAAGCGTTAAAAGAAGAGAATGCGGAGTAGTCAACTTGGACGGTCAAGAAAATCCAGGCACGCATTGGATATGTTACCACAAAAATAGTGATAAAGCATTCGTTTTCGATTCTTTCGGAGGTGTTCCACCTACAAATTTAATTTATTATCTGAAGACGAACAAAACCTCTATATACTACAACGACGAACGCATTCAAAATTTCGAAGACGTGAACTGCGGCCATCTCTGCCTCTCCGTGCTCGCGTTTCTCTCTAAAATAAATAACCCTACGATCGAGGATTTCCAGAAAGCATTGTGGAACCTTAAACAGCATCACTAGGATGGGCGTGTTCCATCTCACGAGCGAATCTTCAATCTTGAAACTCACGCTGCACGACGACATCGTCTATCCTAAATCCGTGGCTCTGCGTGCATTCTACAGCATGTACCTCATACCTAACGTCACGCAGCACAACAACAAAATTAGCGTCGGAAGCGAACACATCGTCGTCACGCCAGGCCAATACAATCTTTCCACTTTGCAAGCTCAATTACCCAAAGGCACGTACTTTTCTCAAAATTCGGTCACGCACAGAGTGGAAATCGTATCGGCGACGGAGACCGTGGACCTGGGCACCATGGGAGAACTTTTAGGTTTCGAGAATGACACAAAACTCGAAGCTGGCATCAAGCACACGGCAACCAACATTCCTAAATTCTTGGCCATAGAGACTCTGAACGTACACTGCAACGTGGCGGAAGGCATGATCACGAAATCTTCGGACGGATTATTAGGAAGTCACAAGCAGACGGGAATCATAGCCACTTTCAAACCAAGTTCCGAGTTCATGGAACCGATCATCTACACGCCCTCTTCGCCGATCTATTTTCCAGTATGTCGCAACCGCATAGACGACATAGAGTTGGTGGTGACGAACGAGAAAGGAGACGTGGTGGATTTCGCAGGTGCCACTACGACGGCCATCGTGGAGATCAACGTATAATAAATAACACACATAGTGAAATGGAGCAAATCGAAAGTTACGAATTGCAATCTTTCCCTCCCAACCGTCGCACGTTCGCCAATCTCAACGAAGCGAACAGGGAGATCGAATACGACGTGGACGTAGGAGATGGGTTTGTTCATCCTCACAGAGCGGACCTCTACCTTCAATTCGACGTGGTGAAGAAGGAAAGCGGAGACGCGTTTCCCGCAGCAGCAAACTTGATACTCGTGGACAACTTCGTGCCTCACCTGTTCTCGCAGGTGGAGGTGAGGAAACACAACACCGTCATCGACAGAATAGATTATCCAGGCATCACGTCGACGGCAGTGGGAACGTTGAAATTATCCAAAACGGACGCAACGTACTATCAGGCCGGGGGATTCGAAGCCGGGACCAAAATATCGACGGCAAGTCACACGGTGCTCTTTCCCATGCGTCTGATGCCTGGTTTCTTCTCGGACTACAAGGAGATCATGTGGAAGGGAGGACTGCGCGTCACGTTTCGAAGAGCGGCCAACGACAACGACGCACTGATGCGATACGCTACTTTGGGTCCGGACGGCACCACGCCGATAGCCAACACTTTACCCGAAGCGGCCAAGTGCGTCATCCGGAGCATGGAATTGAGAATGCCGGTGGTGGAATACGAAACGAACTACGCCCTCAAGTACAAAGCGGAGATCTTGAAAAGTCCGCAGGTGCCGATTCACTTTCACGGTTACCAGTGCGTGCAGAAGATGGCGTCGGGAAGTCACATGGAATTCGACGTGACGACGCAGTTCAACAACATACAGTTCGACATGCCAGATTTCGTCGTTGTGCTCTTTCAGACCGGACGCAATAACGATCAGGAAAAAGATTCCAGCAAGTTCGACGACTGCAAAATCAAGAACGTTTATCTCAAAAATGGACGCAACGAAGTGTTCCCGCGCGAGAATTACAACCTCGACATGACCAAAAACGATTACCTCAAACTTTACGAAGCTTACACGGCTTACAAACGCGTGACCGAGGGAAGCGTGGACGTGTACTACGCGCCCAGCGAATTCAAAACACGCAGGCCGATGTTCGTCATCAACACATCTAAGAGAAAGCAGGTGGTGGTCAACGATCGAACCAACATCAAGATCGTGTGCGAGTTCCACGACGCGCTGCCTGCCGATACTCTGTGCAGCGTCATCCTGATTGCAGAGAAGTTTTTTGTGTATGATGTCAAAAATGAAAGAGTGACCGAACAGTTTTAAGTAAAAAAAAATCACATAATTCTCAAAAAATTATACTGATCGCAGGTTCAAATATTAGATTAACCTGCAACGCAATGTTTAGGATGTACTGCGAGGAACACCTTCTTACATTTGTGAGAATAATCTGGAATAAAAAAATAATAAAAAAAAAACAAATTAATTTTAATGCATTTATAATAAATCACACTTGAACGCACAAAGGAACTTCCCCTTTGGCCCTGCGTGTGCCCCATATTCACCCCGTAGGGCGCGGCAGGGAGTTAGTCCCGCTAAAAATTCCAAACCTCCACCTGTTTTTTTTTTTTTTTTTCGCATTTGAAGATAAACAAAATATTGTTCTAATATTTTGGCTATATTAAATTAGAACTTCTGTTACATAAATTGTTTTTTTTCATACATACATACATACATGCCATTTACCACATTCTAAGCTAATTTTTAGACGATAGTGGCCCCATGGGAGCGTGTGAATCCCACATTTCAGAACGCAAATCTTGTCGTCGCGTGCGTCCAGGGCAACCTTTCTCACCTGGTTGGTTGTCAACACATGGTCGACGCTCTGGATGCGCTGCTCCACTCCTGCAATTGACGTCCTATTTATAAGGGCTTTGACGTAATCCGCGAACTTGAGTAACTCTCGGACGACCCGCCTGTCCACACCCTTAGCCTTTTTCGTGATGGATCCTTCTGCCCGAATAGCATAGGTTTTGGAGCGAAGACCGGCATCCTCGAGAGGCACATCACCTTTCTTCTCGTCTTTGAGTTTGCCGGGCACCTTCTTGTTGCGAGCCAGGATGCCGTATCGGTTCGGCTGGGGATAGTTTGAGGTGTCGAAAAGGTTAACCAAAGATGGAATCGTGGCCATGTCCTTGTACGCGTCGGCTGTGTGAACCTGATATATTAAACTGTCCGTGTCTATGTAGAGAAGCGAGATGTTGGGGCCGTAGTGTGCACGTAATATGTCGTAGTACGTCGCGAACATGTGTAGCTTGCTCAGATCCAGAACCGTGACTCCAACGTAGATTGGTTTGTTGAGCCTCACCTCACCTCGATTCATGTGAATCAGAGCCAGCTGCTCATTGTAAATGGTTCTTGATTTGAATAACGGGGTTGCTACGAGCCTGCAATATTGTGCTTTGTTTGATATTAACCTCACATCTACACGATTTCGCACATTCTCCATAGTTTTCCCGAACACCGCATTGTTCATTAACTTGAAGAAATCGCGATCGAAATCAGAAGTGGCGACTGTACGATGTTCGGTGTTGAGCTCGATAGTAGGGGTAGTTGGGGAGTTCTGCTCCCGAAAGTGAGGCTCGGTGAGGCTCGCCTTAATGGATTTCTCTCGTAAGGCATGAGCCTCATTTTCTCGCAGTGTTGCCAGCTGCTTACTCGAAAAAATCACCAAGGTTTTTTTTTGGGTCTAACCTAGCCTAAAGCAAGGAGCTGGCAATTTTGCTTGAGGCTCGCCTTAATGGTTTACTCTTGTAAGGCATAAGCCCTATTTTCTCACAGTGTTGCCAACATCTTACTCGAAAAAATCACCAAGGTTTTTTTTTGGTCTAACCTAGCCTAAAGCAAGGAGCTGGCAATCTTGCTTGAGGCTTGTCTTACAGTGCATAAAACAAGAAGCGGGCAACCTTGCTTGAGGCTTGGTTTACAGTACATAAAGCAAAGTTGTCAACCTACTGGTATTTTTGCCATAGCTTTTTACAAAAAGAGAAAGGAGAGAGGAGAGAGAGAGAGGGAAGAGTTAAACAACCGACAGCCCACCTACAGCTTTTTTTTCTTGGTCTAACCTAACCTAAAGCAAGGAGCTGGCAATTTTGCTTGAGGCTTGTTTTACAGTACATAAAGCAATGTTGCCAACCTACTGGTATTTTTGCCATAGCCTTTTACAAAAAAGAGAGAAGAGAGAGGGAAGAGTTAAACAACCGACAACTACCAACATTTACCTACAGCTTTTTTTTTGTCTAACCTAGCCTAAAGCAAGGAGCTGGCAATTTTGCTTGAGGCTTGGTTTACAGTGCATAAAGCAATTTTTGCCAACCTACACACACTAAACAAGGAGAGCCGGCACTGCCGTAAAAGAGAGAGAGATGGGTGGATGGCAATATATAGTATGTGTGTGCGTGTGTGCGTATAATATGCGGCATTATTAACTAGAGTGTGTTGGCAATTTACTTACAACTAAAAAAAATAGAGATGCCAATGCTGCTGTAAGATGAAGAGAGAGAGATTTATGGCTGGCAACAGTGGTGAGCGATGTCCTCCCTCTTCTGTGCAATATGACATTATGATGTCAGCATTTCTGGCTATTCACAGTGGCGGATGTACTTCCTGTTTTTTCAAAAGCTAACAATAATGATGGAATTTCATGCTGACGCATTTATTTCGTTCAAAAATTCGTGTTCAGCACAGATAATGCTATGTAATTTTCACATCAGCTCAGCCAACTGTTGAGAAATAATGACGTCAGGTAACAGCATTGGTGGGGGTGACGTGATGAATTTACGAAAGTAGGAAAATGACAGTGCTAAAAATTGAAGTATAGAACTATTTTCTAGAGCATACACATGATGCTTAGGTTACAACAGCTGTTAACATCAGGTCTGGCAACTGTTGAGAAATAGTGACGTCAGTTAACAGCATTGGTAGCAGTGATGCGATGCGATGCATTAACTTGTGAATTTTCGAACTCGTAAAATGATGTGGCAGAAATGTAGGGGAAGAATGTTCTAGAGAAGATTGTCTCGTGTTTCTGGATTTCTACTAGTCCACGTTGTTAACCTACATATTACTCCTCGACTAATAAAACTAGAAGCTCGTGGGGCATCAGGTCTTATTTTTTATTGTGAGCTGCAAGAAGAACATTGTGATTGTTATTGAAATTAACTAACGTGAGTAAATTTGTTTGTTAGCTTGCATGAGTTGGCTTTGTGTTATATAAATAGGTAGTGTTGCTTCTGTGAGTTGATTCTGTAATAACCAAACAAATGTAAAAAAATTGTAGATAAAAGGTAAAACTCTCTACAAAGGCCAAACAATTCTTAAGCATATTGTGGAAGGAATATATACTCGCAAAGCACGCAAAAAGAAGAGAGAGAAAGTATACGAGTTTTAAGTGTGTTGCATGTATCTCTCTTTTTTTTTTCTTGCTTTTTTTATATATATATTTATTACATATTACTATATACACCAAGCATATGCAAAATAGCAATATGCGGGGTGTAAGAGGACGATTTTCTGGTAAGACGCCCAACAGTTAACCTCATTTCCACGTAGTACACCCTGGACTGTAGAGTAACGAGGCTCTGGCGTCTGGCAGACCAGTATAATTTTTGCGTGTGTTAGCCTGTTTTTTTTTTTGTGCGTTTGATATTTAGTGGAGGTACATAGTGTTTCGAATTTTATTATTATTTAGTTTTATACACAGAAAAGATATTAAACATAAAATTAAATAAAATAATATCTAATTATGTTTTTTTATCACAACAAGCATTCACAAAAAAATAACAATAATGTGGTTTAAAGTTTTTTAACGTAATTGCTACGTAAACAAAATGGCCGACTTGCAATGAGTGTGTCAAAGTTTTTTTTAAGCCTAATTGCTACGTAAACAAAATGGCCGACTTGCAATGACTGTGTCAAATATGAATAGATTGAGAGATGGAAAGAGAAGTTAAATATGCTTAAATAAAGTGCTTTTTTTGTGCATAGCACCATACCATAAAAGCATATAGGAAGACTGCTATGTTTATGCATAAAACTTAAATATACATATAAAATTAAAATATTTGGTGCTGACCACATCACACATTACTAACTTTGCATTGTACTTTCCTATATTCACATATGCACAGTAAGGCTAATCGGGACTAGGCCTACAGTTTTTTAAAATAGGATCCGAACCACTATGTACTTTTATCGGGTTCGAACCTAGGACTTCTTGATTACAAGGCAACAATACAACTACCGCACTTTCGAGCCCTAGTGAATATGTAGGAAAAAACAACGGTATATACATAATCCAAAGTTGCGTGGTTCTAGGCCCCATAGGAACCAAGAAAATCAATATCTTGGAAAAACATCTTAAGATGTTTGTCTTAATCTTTAAGAAAGTCGACTTCCGGTCTGTCAAGATGTTACTTCCGGTCTGTCAAGAAAATTTTCTTAAGATATTTGTCTTAAGATGTTTTCCAAGACATTGATTTTCTTGGTTCCTAATTGACCTAGGATAATGATTTTAGGTTTGTTGGATAGGATTTGACGAAAACTATACGACTAGCAAATAAAATCGATTCCACCCCCTCAAGTTTCGAAAATATAGACAATTTTTTTATTTTTTGAGAAACTTGATTTGCTGGCTTAGTTTTTACTCTATTTCGAAAATTTTAATGATATTTGATAAAAAATTGAATGTACTCTACAACCTATTGGAAACATAATGATTAGTGCTTACTGTTTTCGAGTTATTTTAAATTTAAATTTTAAGATGTGATTTCTAAGTTGTTTTGTAACTCGTAAACTGGGGGTCGTAGAAAACCCATTCTTGTTTTATCTGCTATTGCCCGACAAATACTATAAACACAAATAATGTTTATTGTTTGATTAAAAAAAATCGAAAATAACTTTGTTTTCTGAAAATAAAAAAAAATATGTGTATGGAAAAAAAAATACGATTGTGTAATTTTTTATGATGTATGTTTGCATGTAAAAATAAGTATACCTGAAAGTTTTAGAATTTCAAAATAGCTATATATATTTGCTATTATATCAGCCGAAACAATAGAATATATATAAACAAGTACATTTTCATAGTTTCATACCTCTACTAGATTGGTAGAAAAATATACTAATGGGCAATAAAATCTGAAGAAGATTCGTGTCTAGCAAAAAAAATAAACTAAATAGAATTACACATGCATACAATATTTATTGTGCTTTTTTCTATCTACAATCATATTTTTCTTATATATTTTTTTAAATTTTTTTTACAGGGGGTTTATTAAAGCACATATTTGAGGAAAACAACGCCACCCATATATAAATAAACCCCTCAAACTAACACTAATTAGAATTAGCCTACAAAATTTTTCTCGTAAGGCATTTTTTGTAAACACTCTACCACCAACAGATCACATATAAATAAACATACCCCCCCAAAAAAAATGCGCTCCATGAAAAGTTGTCCTGTGTGCAAAACAAGCATATAAAGCAGAAATTTTGCAAGACATTGTCGTACCTGCGTGCCAGGCAAGCATTTGGCTGCCACTGAACTATGTTCCGGATGCAATAAACAGTTCACAATTGCGTATGTCAAGAAGCATAAGCTTAATTGTCTAAGCGAAAATACATCTGGGGCCCAGCCTTCGACCTCCACCAAGAGGAAGGCAGAAGCAGCCTCCATCAATGCACCATCCGCCAAACGCGTCAAGCCTGCGATGAAAGCTGACCGGTCTGCTTTCGAGCGTTTGTTAGAGGACTTTGTCCTCACTTCGGAGGGCTCATGCGACGTGCGTAGCTTTTTAGAGGAGAAGCGAGCAGAGATAATTTCCATCCTCGGTGATGCGCTTGCAACGCACTCCACCAAATTCTACGCATCGCTACGTTGCCAGTACAAGAAGCCGTCCGATGAAATTTACAGCTTCTGCCACAACACCAAGGCGAAGACGCTGCATCTGGCGGATGTCGACAACCTCGAGGTCATCTACAACAAGTTTGCCGAGGAGCTGGTGGTTAAACAAGAAGAACATGAAGCTGAGGGCTCGGGGGGTTCGCTGTGTGGCGGGCCTCACGAACTGTGCGTCAAACTTTGCAAGTTTACGCCTCTCTCCGCCTCCAGCTACGTCCCCTTACCACCTTCCATCGCGGCAAAGAAGGCCGTCCTGAACATTCAGAACAGTGACGCCAAGTGCTTCGTATGGTCGGTGCTTGCAGCTTTGCACCCTGTCAGCAGGAAAAACCATCCACATCGAGTTAACCACTACCTACCCTACGAGTCAGAGCTGGAAGTTGCGATGGTTGGGATCGACTATCCCGTAGAGGTCCCGGACATTCAAAAGTTCGAGGCTCGTGCGCGGTTGGCTATCAACGTTTATGGCCTCACTGACAAAAATGCGGTGTACCCCATCCAGGTGAGCGACGTAGAGGACGATGGTGCGCAGGAAATTCACCTTCTGCTCATCAAAGACGAGACCCATCACCACTACACCCTTATCCGTTCCCTCTCCCGGTTGGTGTCGAGCCAAAAAAGCAAGCATCATGGTAGCATAGAAGTTTGTCGAAGGTGTCTGTTCACTTTTGACAATCGAGAACAGCAGGATTATCAGCACATCAGAGGCCCCAACATCGCTGCCGAGAAGCTCGCTCGCCACAAGTTCTACTGTATTAACAACGAGCCGGGTGTGGCAGTCTTGCCCGAACCTGGTGCCGTGGAGCGTTTCCGCATGCACGGTGCTATGGTGGAGCACCCCGCTATCATCATCGCGGATTTCGAGGCCTTTCTCAAACCCCTGTCCACTTGCGATCCAGATCCCGAAGTTTCCTCCACCACCCCTTACCAACTCCACGAGGCATCCAGTTTCGCATACGTTGTGGTGCGACGAGACCAGCACATCGCCCCCGAGCCCTATGTGTATCGCGGTCCCGACGCAGCCAAACACTTCCTCGAGAGGATGGTTGTCGAGGCCATCGAGATAGGGAAGGTACTGTTGACCCCCAAGTCTATGCTCCCACTGTCCCCCGACGATCAACGTAGACACGACGAGGCCATCGCTTGCCCTGTCTGCGTCAAGGAGTACACCGCTAACAACCGTAAAGTCCAACACCACGATCACTTTAACGGTAGGTATGTTGGTCCTTGGTGCAACGATTGCAACCTCATGGCCCGGGACCCGCGCTTCATCCCTGTGTTTTTTCACAATGGCTCGGGATACGACTTCCACCACCTGATCAAGCATCTTGGATACGACAACATGCGAATCAACGTCCTGGCCCAGAACGAGGAGCGTTACATCAGTGTGAGCAAACGAGTGTCGATCCCGGGATCACGCTCTACCGTCGAGCTTCGCTTCCTCGACTCCCTGAGGTTCCTCCCGGCAAGCCTCGATTCTCTCGCGGGGAAGCTTAGCGACGAGCAAATGCTCATCACCTCCGGAAACTTTCCGAACTTGGACGCCGGCCTCTTCAAGCGTAAGGGGGTCTATCCCTACGAATACATCACAGACCCTTCCAAGTTCGCGGAGACGTCGCTACCTCCCCAGGCGAAGTTCTACAGTCAGCTACGAGGCTCGAACATCACCGACGAAGAATATCACCATGCCCAGTCCATGTGGCGCGAGCTGGGCTGTCGAACTCTCGGGGACTACCACGACGCCTACCTCAGACTTGATGTGACGCTCCTCGCCGACGTGTTCCAGACGTTCCGTGCGACCGCAATGAAGATCTACCAGCTGGACCCCGCCTACTTCTATAGTCTCCCCGGACTGGCGTGGTCAGCCATGTTTCTGGTGACGAAGATCGAGCTGGAGCTTCTTTCCGATTATGACATGGTGCTGTTTGTGGAACGCGGCATCCGGGGTGGCATGGTCCAGGTGTCGCAACGGCACGCGCGCGCCAACAACCATCACATGGCTACTGGCTACGACCCCTCACAACCGTCCAGCTACATCATGCACACGGACGTGAATAACTTGTACGGACACTCCATGATGCAGCCACTCCCCTTTAGAGGGTTCGAGTGGGCCGACCCCTCCAACTTCAACATTGAAAGCTTCGACGATTCAGAACATGGGTTCTTCGCCGAGGTTGATCTGCAATTCTTCGAGAAGCTGCAGGATTTGTTCAGCGATCTCCCCCCTGCACCCGAGTTCAAGTGTCCACCCAATTCCAACCAGAAGAAGCTCGTCATGGATTTCGAGCCCAAGAAGAATTACGTCCTACACTACCAGAATCTCCGGTGGTTGATGCAGCAAGGGGTCGCGGTCCACGCAGTTCACCGCATCCTCAAGTTCGAGCATTCTCCGTGGTTGCGTCCATATATTGAAGTCAACACCAAACACCGCACCGCAGCCACGTCCGAGCTTGATAAGGATTTCTTCAAGCTTGGAGAATGTACAGAATCGTGTAGATGTGAGGCTAATATCAAACAAAGCACAATGTCGCAGGCTCGTAGCAAACCCGTTATTCAAATCGGGGACCATTTATAACGAACAGCTTGCTCTGGTGCATATGAGGAAGAGCGAGGTGAAGCTCAACAAGCCAATTTATGTTGGCGCCTCAGTATTAGACCTGAGCAAGCTGCACATGTTTCAAATATATTATGGGAAACTACGCCAGCACTATAACGACAATATTAGCCTACTCTACACAGACACGGACAGCTTGGTGTACCACGTTCGCACGGACGACGCATACAGGGATATAGCCACAGTTCCATCTTTGGTTAACCTTTTCGACACCTCGGGCTATGCCCAGCAAAACAAGTACGGTATCCTGCCCCGCAACTGCCTGGTGCCTGGCAAACTCAAAGACGAGAAGGACGGTGATTTAAGTCTCGAGTTTGCAGGTCCTCGCGCCAAGGCCTATGCCATCAAAGCCGAGGGCAGCGTTACCAAGAAGGCCAAGGGTGTCGGTAGACAGGTGGTTCGGGAGCATCTCACATTCGAGGACTTCGTCGATTGCCTCAAGACCAGGTCGTCGGTTTTAAGAGCAGAACAGCGCATCCAGAGCGTCGACCATGTGTTGACCACAAACAAAGTTAGAAAAATTGCGCTGGATCCCGATGACGATAAGAGGTGCGTCCTCGAGTGTGGTATTCACACATTGCCGTGGAGGCACTATCGCTTAGCAAAAAGCAAAACCTGCAACATATGTCCATCTTCAACAGAAGATTCATAAAAACAAAACAAAACAAAAAAAAACATTTTGACTGTCATTACAAAAAACTTTGACCGTATTCTTAAATAACCAGCATGCCTATGAATTTGTTCGGTTTCAAAAAACAGATCATTATGGAAACCATACCAGATCATGAAGTCTTACCTTCCGTGTTACCTAAACTCAACGGTCTGTTGATCATTCACCTCAACAGCATTTGGACGAAACTGAATGAGGATGTGGGCAAAATGTTTTATGTTTTTAATAACAATTTACATTTCTACGAAATTCCGATCGACGGGAAACTTCAAATCACCGTGAATCCGGAAAACGCAGGCGAAATCAAAATTTCTACCGGCAAGAACATTTTTCGAATTAAGCACGACAAGATGCTTTCTAACATTACGTACGATGTGTCTGCAGGAGATTATTTTTACGTGGAACTCCTCGGAGATTACGACAAACTTATTCCTCTCTTCGTAGAATTACGAATCGTCTATCCTATTATAAATAACCGTTAACCAAAAATGCCTAACGACATTTTCGGCAACACCAAGCGTGTAGACCACGCAGAAGAGATTCTCATGTTGGACATTCAAGTTAAGAAGTTGAGGACCGATTTGATCGCTTTGCAGGAAACCTTAAACAAAAGTTTAGAGTCGGAAATCGCTACGCTCCAAACGCAATGTCTCGACCCCATTCTGAAAATCGATTCCGAACTGAAGACGCTGATAAAAAATTATGTCGACGTACCTTCTTACGACAGCGTTCAAAATATACAGTTGAGCGTGGATTCGCTTCAAAATGATTTGGCCAAATTACAGCAATTTCAATCGAAAAATGAAGATTTGGAAAAATTGAAACTCGAAATCGAAGAACGAACTTCCGCAATCGAAAAGAATTTCTCCGAACTTCAAACCGTGGTGAACGATATAGACGCAGAACGCTTACATGTCGTCGTTTCCAAATTACAAGAAGAATTCACCAGCACATTGGAAGAAATCAAATCCAAGTTACAGACTTTGGAAGATACAATGACGAACCTACCATCGTCGGACGAACTGCAGGTCATCGGTAAAAGCGTCGCGAACATAAAAATTCAATTGGAGGCCTATCGAGATTTCGAACACATTCAAACCACCATCGCTACGCTTCAGGCGTCCTTGGAATTGATCAACGAAGAAATTAAAAATATTCACGCCGAAGCGAGAGCGTTGACGAGCATTCAAGACACGCTGAGCACGGTTCAGCAGAAGATCGAATATTTAGAAAATTTGAACGTCGAAACGAATCTCGCTCATTTTCATCACGTACTCGACAACATACAGGGTGACTTGGAATCGTTACGGACGAGCGTGCCTTCGAGCGAAGATTTGGAAAAATTGAAAACGGCGGTGACGGCACTATCCGATTCGAGCGACATCAAAAGTTCATTGAGCGATCTCGAGAGTAGGGTGGCCAATCTCCCCACCTCCAAAGAATTGCACGCTTTGAAAAGAAACATATCTCGAATGCTGAAACGACTAGAAACGAAAACGGCGAAAGTGGAACAGATTCGAGACGAAATTAGTTCGCTGGTGTCGACGCTGCCCACTTCGCAGAGCGTCGCCGACCTTCACGCGCAGTTTACCGAGATGCGAAGCATCGTGAACGATCTTACCGAGAAGAGCTCGAAATTGAATCAAGTCGAGAACCTTCAGAATATTGTCGTCAACGTCAGAGATCAAGTTGGAGTGCTGGAATCCACGCAGGAATCGACGCTGGCAGTAGTGTATATTGGTTGTTTGTAAGTCATACTTGGTACGAGTGTTTTTGTAGCTTCTTTTTTATCAATTGAAAATCAGTTTTTGACATATTTTGACAAATTTTTGTCGATGTTTTAGCGTTTAGCGATGTTTTTGTAAAATGTTCTATTTTTCTTTTTTTTTCCCACTCATACTTGGTACGAGCACACACAAGCATAGGTTCTATTCATACTTTTTCTCACGTATAGATGTACATGATGAATCTGCAAACAGATTTTTCCTAAGTTTTACCGTTTCCAAGATAACCCCAATTCCGGTTGCTATTTTGGATTTCCGAGCATAGGTTCTATCCATATTTTTTCTCACGTATAGGCGTACATGACGAACCCGCAAACAGATTTTTCCTAAGTCTTACCGTTTCCAAGATAACGCCACTTCCGGTCGCCATTTTGGATTTCCGAGAATAGGTTCTATTCATATTTTACTTACATATAGGCGTACGTGATGAATCTGCAAACAGATTTTTTCTAAGTCTTGCTGTTTCCAAGATAACACCACTTCCGGTCGCCATTTTGGATTTCCGATCATAGCTTCTATTCATATTTTTTCTCACGTATAGGTGTACCTGATGAATCACCAAACAGATTTTTCCTAAGTCTTATCGTTTCCAAGATAACCCCACTTCCGGTCGCCATTTTGGATTTCCGAACATAGGTTCTATTCATATTTTACTTACATATAGGCGTACATGACGAATCCGCAAACAGATTTTTCCTAAGTCTCACTGTTTCCAAGATAACTAGTAGTGCAGTTTAGAGAATTCAACGTCCTCTATTGGGGCTCAGGGGGCTCATGCCATTGTGAGCTTGCCTTAATGGATTTCTCTCGTAAGGCAGGAGTGCAGGTGGGCGGTTTCTAAGCCCGAAAATGAGGCTCGGTGAGGCTTGCCAAACCTCAAAAACTCACTTTCTCTCTATGTTTCGCGCCTTATTTATTGTGCTGACGATGTTTTACAGCGTAGAAAACAACACCAAAACATCAAAAACTTATTTTGATTATTTGGAACTCGCCAAAACCTCAAAAAACTTATTTTTATTAATTGAGGTTCACCAAAACCTCAAAAACTCCTATTTTTTCTCCATGTTTAGTGCTTTTATTTATTGCGCTGACACAACGTGATGAGTAAATAATGCAGTTTCTCATCCTTGAAGGATGAATGCACCTTATTGTAATTTTCCAAGTTCCGGTCAAATGTTTGTATATCGTGATCTTTGTAAACCTCTCTGTCGGGAACGATGTACCACACATATACACACACATTTTCTCTCCATGTTCCGTGCCTTATTTATTGCGCTGACGATGTTTCATAGTGTAGAAAACAGCACCAAAACATCAAAAACTTATTTTGATTATTTGGAGCTCACCAAAACCTCAAAAAACTTATTTTTATTAATTGAGGTTTACCAAACCTCAAAAACTCCTATTTTCTCTCTACGTTCAGCGCTTTTATTTATTGTGCTGACACAACGTGATGAGTAAATAATGCAGTTTCTCATCCTTGAAGGTTGAATGCACCTTATTGTAATTTTCCAAGTCCCGGTCAAATGTTTGTATATCGTGACCTTTGTAAACCTCTTGGAACGATGTGATCTCTCTGCCATACACACATACACGCCTCTTATTATTTCTGTATTGTGACGTGTTTATTTTGGTATGGGAGGACAGAGGACACCGAGACTCGATCGACACACTAAACCCAACCTCTCTACGCGTACTCTACGTCACCAAAAAAAGGTTAAAGGTTCCAAATAACAATAGTTAAGAGTTTCGCCAATCTAGTAAAATGGATTGGTTGAAATCTCCAAGGCGTATTTTTGCATTTTTTTCAAATATGAACACGTTAAAACTGAACTGTCTTGGATTTTTGAGTTTTGTATTCGCCCCTGAGAAAATTCTATATAAAATAACATACCTGAAAATTATATTCGCAGTAGATTGATTTTTTTTTGAGTTTTGTAATCACCTTAAGAAATTCTATATAAAATAACATACCTGAAAATTGTATTTACAGTAGATTGAATTCTTGAGTTTTTGTATTCGTACACAAGAAATTATATATAAATAGCATACCCGAAATTCTATTTACAGTAGATTGAATTTTTGAGTTTTGTAATCACTCCAAGAAATTCTATATAAAATAACATACCTGAAAATTGTATCGCTAGACATTTTTTTGATTTCTGTGATTTTTTGGAGAAAGCATAATGGCATCCACCACCAGTTTCAATCGAAAAAATGATAAAACTGAATGTGTTACTTGCGAAAAATTAATATCTAAAACTAATATTAGCAAGCACAGGGCAAGATGTAGCGAAACAGGCTCGAGAATTAATCGTTTGTTACCTTCTAAGTTTTGTGCTCGATGTGGAAAGATGATTAGCATTGCAAATTTAAGTAAACACCTCAAAATTTGCAAACCATCGATCGAACAAGGAACATTGAAAAGGAAAATCGATAATCCAGAAACGGAAGCTTCCACTACCAAACAAGTTAAATTATCGGATGAACGCAAACCGATTAGATCTGCATTCAACGACCAACTCCAGGATTTTTTTTTTACTTCGGAACCAGGCCGTGACATCCTTAGTTTCTTGCATGAAACGAAAACATCTGTACTAAATATTCTAAAAAATAAACTTGAAAATAATTCCATAAAAGTATATGTTGTTCTGTTTTCTGAATACGAGAAAGTTGATGGCACAACGAGTATTTTTTATCATCGTACAAAAAACCAGACACTTTATTTTGCTGACGTCGAAAATTTGGACAACTTCTATTATAAAGTTTCCAACGAGCTGGTTAAGAAACATGACGATTTCGAGGCTAAAGGGTCGGGATGGTCTCTGTGTGGAAGTCCTCACACGTTAACCGTTTACGTGAACCGATTCTCGCCTCTTCGTGCATCCAGCTATGTTCCTCTTCCACCGAACATTCAACACAAGAGGGCTGTGTTAAATATACAGAACAACGATAACAAGTGTTTTTTCTGGTGTATATTGGCTGCACTGCATCCTGTTTATTGGTCAAATAATCCAGAACGGGTTTCTAATTACAAACAATACGAGTCCGAGTTTGAAAGTGTAATGTCTGATATTGAATACCCGGTGACATTGTCGGATATAACAAAGTTCGAAAATCGTGCAGGAAAACGCATCGCTATTAATGTATATTCCTTCACGTCAGATAAATATCTCGTGCATCCAGTCAGGATAAGCGATATCGACGATGACGATGCTTGTGTAATAAATCTTCTTCTAATTTCAAACGAGGATGTTCATCACTACACGCTAATTCGTTCACTATCACGTTTGGTCAGAAGTCAATCAACCAAGCATGCAAACAACATCGAAGTTTGCCCGAGATGCCTAACCACGTTCGACGATCGAAAACAACTCGATTATCGAAATTACACCGGACGTCAAATTGCTATCGAGAAACTTGCCGAACATAAAATTTATTGCGGCGACAACAGACCGGCTAGAATGTTGATGCCCGAAACGAACGAAGTCGAAGAATTCAAAATGCACAAAGCATTGTCGGAACATCCCGCAATCATCGTCGCAGATTTCGAGGCCTTCCTCAAACCACTCTCATACTGCGAACCGGATCCCGAACTTTCCTCCACAACGGCGTACCAGCTTCATCAACCTAATAGTTTCGGCTATGTTGTTGTGCGACGTGATAAAATGAATGAAGCATATATATACCGCGGGCCAAATGCAATCGAACACTTCCTGGAAAAAATGGTGGAGGAGGTTGAGGTAATTGGTAGCGTACTGCTTACATCAAAACCGATGGCACCTTTAACTGAAAATGAACTTCAAGATTACAATTCCACTGAGGTGTGTCCGGTATGTGATCAAAGTTTCACTGATGAGAACAAAAAAATATTCCACCACGATCATTTCAGCGGAAACTACATAGGTGGAATTTGCAATACGTGCAATCTTAAAATCCAGAAACCTAAATTCATCCCCATATTCTTTCACAACGGAAGCGGATATGATTTTCACCACCTGGTGAGACATCTTGGCTACGATCCGAAACGTATAGGTGTCTTGGCCGAGAATGAAGAACGCTATATTAGTCTCAGCAAGCAAGTGTCGATTCCGGGAACGAAAAATACAATCGAGATGCGCTTCCTGGATTCGTATAGATTTCTCTCTGCAAGTCTGGATGCTTTAGCGAACAAACTCACCGACGATCAATTTAAAATAACTAGAGCTAGTTTTCCCAACGTAGACATAGAACTCGTTAGACGTAAAGGGATTTATCCTTACGAATACGTTAGTGATAATTCTAAATTTAACGACGACGCTCTTCCACTTCCAAGAGAATTTTACAGCAGACTCAGAGAGAAAGGAATCACGGACAAAGAATACCAACATGCGCAACTCATGTGGGAGAAATTAGGATGTAGGATACTCGGAGACTACCACGACGCATACTTAAAACTGGACGTGACGATACTCGCGGATGTTTTTCAAGCGTTCAGGAAAACGGCAACGAATATTTATAAATTAGATCCAGCGTATTTCTACAGCCTACCGGGATTAGCGTGGTCGGCAATGTTATTCCAGACAAAGGTCAAGCTGGAACTGATATCGGACGTTGACATGTTGCTATTTATCGAAAGAGGGATACGGGGTGGAATGGTGCAATGCGTACAGAGACATGCAAAAGCTAATAACGTACACATGAAAGAAGATTACGATTCAAATCGAGCATCGAATTACATCTTCTACACCGACGTTAATAATCTCTACGGACATGCCATGGTTCAAAAACTTCCTTACGGGGGATTCGAATGGTTAGATCCCACTTCGATAGACATTATTCATTTCGACGATAGCGAGTGTGGTTTCTTCGCAGAGGTAGATCTCCAATTCTCCGACCACCTGCACGACACGTTTTCGGATTTGCCTCCGACTCCCGAAATCAAATGTCCACCCGACTCGGTTCAAGACAAGCTTTTGTTAACATTGGACCCTAAACAGAGATACGTTGTCCACTACAAGAATTTCCGGTTTTTGATTGCGAAGGGTGTTCAGATAGTGAATGTTAGACGAATACTAAAGTTTAAACATTCCACGTGGTTAAGACCTTACATAGAAATTAACACACAACATAGAACAGCTGCCACTTCTGATTTAGACAAGGACTTCTTTAAATTAATGAACAATGCGGTGTACGGAAAGACCATGGAGAATGTTAGAAAGCACGTAGACGTGAAATTAATTTCCGATAAGAATAAATGTCGGAAGTGGATAGCCGATCCTAGATTCAAGTCGAGAAAAATTTACAACGAGAATTTGGTACTTTTCAACCTAGATATAAAATTGATGAAATTTAGAAAACCAATTTACGTTGGTGCAACGGTTCTCGACTTGTCGAAACTTTACATGTTCGAATTTCATTACGACGTGATGAAACCCTTCTACAATGATAAGATATCACTTTTGTACACGGACACCGACAGCTTCATTTACAGCATACAAACACCTAACCTATACGAAGACATAAAAAATCCTTCCATGCTCGAGTATTTCGATACTTCTGCGTATCCTCAACCCAACAGATTTGGAATTCCATCTCGTAACAAAAAAGTCCTAGGTAAACTGAAAGATGAATGTAACGGTGATATTATTGTCGAGTTCGCGGGTTTGCGTTCGAAGATGTATGCCATGAGAACAGAGAGTAGCGTCACGAAGAAAGCAAAAGGTGTGGGCAAGAATACGGTGGAGAACAAACTCACCTTCTACGATTACATCGATTGCCTTTACTCACAATCGACGATACTAAGTATAGAACAAAGAATCCAAAGTGTAGACAATGTGATTACAACAAACGAAGTTAGGAAAGTAGCATTAGATCCGCACGACGATAAAAGATGTATTTTGTCTTGTGGAATCCACACGTTGCCTTGGGGACACTATTGTTTTGAAATTAGTAAAAATTGTAGGCAATGCAAATGAAAAAAAAACTTTAACTGTCTCACATACACAATAAATAACTAGCAAGGACAATGAATTTCTTTGGTTTCCGAAAGCAAACAATGGAGACTGTACACCGCACGGCAGATCATGAATTTCTACCTTCCATGTTATCTAAACTCAACGGCCTGTTGATCAATCAATTTTCGGAACGCTGCTCTTCTTGCTGGAACAGTGACGATTTCGGATTCGCGACGATCGACGTGACGAGGAAACCCAACGACGGAAAATACAGAAACAAAATCAACGACTTTCTAAACGTTGCAACGTTGTGAGAAACGTTTCTCACAACGTTGCAACGTTTAGAAAGTCGTTGATTTTGTTTCTGTATTTTCCGTCGTTGGGTTTCCTCGTCACGTCGATCGTCGCGAATCCGAAATCGTCACTGTTCCAGCAAGAAGAGCAGCGTTCCGAAAATTGATTGATCAACAGGCCGTTGAGTTTAGATAACATGGAAGGTAGAAATTCATGATCTGCCGTGCGGTGTACAGTCTCCATTGTTTGCTTTCGGAAACCAAAGAAATTCATTGTCCTTGCTAGTTATTTATTGTGTATGTGAGACAGTTAAAGTTTTTTTTCATTTGCATTGCCTACAATTTTTACTAATTTCAAAACAATAGTGTCCCCAAGGCAACGTGTGGATTCCACAAGACAAAATACATCTTTTATCGTCGTGCGGATCTAATGCTACTTTCCTAACTTCGTTTGTTGTAATCACATGGTCTACACTTTGGATTCTTTGTTCTATACTTAGTATCGTCGATTGTGAGTAAAGGCAATCGATGTAATCGTAGAAGGTGAGTTTGTTCTCCACCGTATTCTTGCCCACACCTTTTGCTTTCTTCGTCACGCTACTCTCTGTTCTCATGGCATACATCTTCGAACGCAAACCCGCGAACTCGACAATAATATCACCGTTACATTCATCTTTCAGTTTACCTAGGACTTTTTTGTTACGAGATGGAATTCCAAATCTGTTGGGTTGAGGATACGCAGAAGTATCGAAATACTCGAGCATGGAAGGATTTTTTATGTCTTCGTATAGGTTAGGTGTTTGTATGCTGTAAATGAAGCTGTCGGTGTCCGTGTACAAAAGTGATATCTTATCATTGTAGAAGGGTTTCATCACGTCGTAATGAAATTCGAACATGTAAAGTTTCGACAAGTCGAGAACCGTTGCACCAACGTAAATTGGTTTTCTAAATTTCATCAATTTTATATCTAGGTTGAAAAGTACCAAATTCTCGTTGTAAATTTTTCTCGACTTGAATCTAGGATCGGCTATCCACTTCCGACATTTATTCTTATCGGAAATTAATTTCACGTCTACGTGCTTTCTAACATTCTCCATGGTCTTTCCGTACACCGCATTGTTCATTAATTTAAAGAAGTCCTTGTCTAAATCAGAAGTGGCAGCTGTTCTATGTTGTGTGTTAATTTCTATGTAAAGTCTTAACCACGTGGAATGTTTAAACTTTAGTATTCGTCTAACATTCACTATCTGAACACCCTTCGCAATCAAAAACCGGAGATTCTTGTAGTGGACAACGTATCTCTGTTTAGGGTCCAATGTTAACAAAAGCTTGTCTTGAACCGAGTCGGGTGGACATTTGATTTCGGGAGTTTGCC